>NC_079193.1:8242171-8542171 GCF_029499605.1 Hyla sarda | reverse complement strand
GCGGAGATATGATCGATTGATGTTACAGGCCTAAAGCCTAAGCTGCACCACTGAGAGATTTTGATGACATCACGTCCCTTGTTGATATCTGTTAAGTGTTTCCATAGAGACTTTGTTTACCCATATCCACATTAAAGGGGTACTCTACTGCCCCAGCATTTGGAACATTTTGTTCTAAACGGTGGGTGCGGGCGGCGGGGGTTGTCATGTCACAACCACGCCCCTTGTGATGTCACGCCACGCCCCCTCAATTCAAGTCTATGTGAGGGGGCGTGATGGCCACCGTGACGTCATGACCCCCACCGCTCGCACACAGCGTTCTAACTGAACGCTGGGTGCTGCACAGAGATCGCCGGGGTCCCAGATGCAGGACCCCCATGATTTGACATCTTATCCCCAATACTTGGATAGGGGATAAGATGTCCATGGCCGGAGTACCCCATTAATATCCATGCATGTCTTCCAATATGAAGACCAAGTAGAAGCTCTAGATGAGGCTGCTATGCAAGGGCAGGACAATGAAGGCTGGAACTCCATCCACACCACTGTCCCTACCTACATGAACAACCCACCCCAGATAGCAGTCCCTAAACTGGGCAACGGCCCCTAGCCTTGCTAATGGCATAGGGCCTAATCTGCCTAATCTAAGGGTAAGAAGGGTAGTCAGATGGACTGGGTCGGGACCAGATGGCCATGAGAAGGGAAGAATCAAAATTTAAGGATTAGTGAAAACCCAAGCCTGAGTTAGAACAAGAGGGTGATGTTAGGACTAAGAAAGTTCAAACTACAGAGATTTCTACATGGAAATTCCACACGGAATCTGCTTGCAGCAACCTCCTGATGATTTCAATGTTCAAACACAGAATGAGAAATTGGATTTAAAGGGGTACTCCGGTGAAAACTATTTTTTTTTTCATATCAACTGGCTCCAGAAAGTTAAACAGATTTGTAAATTACTTCTATGAAAAAATCTTAATCCTTCCAGTACTTATCATCTGCTGTATGCTCCACAGGAAGTTGTTTAATTATTTTCTATCTGACCAAAGTGCTCTCTGCTGACACCTCTGTCCATGTCAGGAACTGTCCAGAGCAGGAGAGGTTTGTTATGGGGATTTTCTCCTGATCTAGACAGTTCCTGACATGGACAGAGGTGTCAGCAGAGAGTACTGTGGTCAGACAGAAAGGAAATTCAAAAATAAAATAACTTCCTGTGGAGCATACAACAACTGATAAGTAGTGGAAGGATTAATATTTTTTTTAAAGAAGTAATTTACAAATCTGTTTAACTTTCTGGAACCAGTTGATTTGAAAAAAAAATGTTTTTCACTGGAGTACCCCTTTAACTGGAAGATTGACTGGGAGTGAAAATCCCACAAGAAGCCCCATGGACCACATTGAGTCACACTTAGGCTGCATTCACACAACGTTTTTTACATACGGGTGCCAAATCCGGCGGGGGGAGGGGCAAACTGGGCGCTCCCGTACCCCAGCCGGATCAGCCCGTGACGCCATTTACTTTAATGAGCCGACCGGACTCAAAGGGTGACTCCGGTCGAGTCAGTTTTTCCCGAATGCTGTTTCCTGACCGGACCTAAAACCGTAGTATACTATGGTTTTAGGTCAGGTTTAAAACCACATACGGGTCAAAACTGAGCCGACCGGAGTCACCCTTTGAGTCCGGTCGGCTCATTAAAGTAAATGGAGTCACGGGCTGATCCGGCTGGGGTACGGGAGCGCCCAGTTTGCCCCTCCCCCCGCCGGATTTGGCACCCGTATGTAAAAAACGTGGTGTGAATGCTGCCTTATCCGGGGGTGGACGTCCTGAAAGATCACGGTTGCTGGCCAGTCCCGTCGGTGTTGGGTTGTTGGGTGACATAATGGGCACCGCACTTGTTCACATATTTGGAAGAATCACACATGTAGTAGCCCTTGGGGGGTGTATGGTAGTGGTGGTATGGCATAGGTATAGAAGGGGTTAATGTTATCCCTAGAGTTCGTGACGCCAGGCTGAGGGCTGGTATGCTGAATCAATGTTCCGGCCTATCGCCGCCCTTCCCAGTAACGATAGGTGCATAAAATAACTGAAGGCCCACAAAGAGATTGTACTTGAATAACGTTTACTGAAGTGCTTGCAATATCCACGGCACAGTAACAGTCTCATACAAACAGTCCTTAGGTTGCTTAGTGACTGGCAGTTGTAGCGGACCTTGAGCTAGATATACAGTCTCTGAATTTAGGGAGAGATTTGCAGATCTGTCCAGATTTAGGGGAGTTATTAGGTCCGGTGATGCTGCAGAGTGTTTGGGGATTGATACACTCTATAATTAGATTGTTCAGCTGTCGCCGCAAGGCTCAGGCCTAACTCACTGCGATATTGCTGCGCAGGTCTTGCTTACTTGCTTGCCCAGGAACAAGAGAGAGAAAAGATGGCCGCCGCTCCCTTATATGGGCATTGGGCGGGGCGAATCTGATTGGTCTGAACATCTGCCATTCACCATTACATGGTGTAATGGGACTGCTTACGTCACAGGGCCTCCAAAGGTCCTTAAGCTTAATACCATAGAGTCCACCTAGTCACATGACCCGCAGGTCCTGCAACGCTATGGAAACAAGTAATTAACCATTTATCTACAGATATATCACTATATTTACATTAACCTTATACAGACCACTGGTCTGTTAGTAGAAATAAAGGCGACAAGGGATTAAATAAGTGACAGGGATCCCTACGTCCTAGGGACTCTGGCTATGGGGACCCATACATAAATAGGTACCGTATAGAATGCGGTACCGGGACACCACACACAGAACAATGGTCGTCCAGATGATCAAAAACACAAAAACAAAAAGGCTGGAAGCCCTGTTCATATCCTATGGAGCGGAAGGGTTCGGGTCACTGATGGAATTCAGTAAGAAACGAGTGAACGAGCCCTAAAAATAGCAAGATGTAGATACAAGAAGGGTCAATAGTCAGAAGTGAGGTCAATATCAGGCAGGAGGTCAGAGATCCAGAAGTCCAGTCATCATTTTGTCCAACCCAACCAATCATCGTCCATGGGTCATAGACTTTATAAAGCCAATATAATCAATCATGGTGTTCTAGGTCAACACAACTCAATAAGGTCAAAAATACAGACATAAAGCAGTAGATGAACCAGCAAGGACTGATCCTCCTTGACTTAGTTTGGCTTTTCTTGGGCTCATCGATGAATTGTGAATGAAAAATCATTAGGTCAACATTCAAAGACAACTCCCGTCTCATATAGGGTGTATTGGCCGACTTCAAAGGGTAACGCCCTGAGGCCTTGGGTGAATCATTCACTTAAACGATCAGTAATGAATAAAAAAAACATAAGATAGACATTACGCGTCTTATAAATGGTGTATTGGTCAAATTCATAGATCTTGGGTGGTTCATTCACTTAAAATGGCATTTCTTAAAGAGGTACTCCGCCCCTAGACATCGTATCCCCTATTCAAAGGATAGGGGATAAGATGTCTGATCACTGGGGTCCCGTCGCCGAGGTCTCCCTGCTGCACTCGGCGTTCGTTTAGAGCGTCAGGTGCAGCGCCGGAGGCTCGTGACGTCACAGTCATGCCCCGCTCATTAAGTCACGGCCACGCCCCCTCAATGCAAGTCTATAGAGCGGGCCGTGACCGTGACGTCACGAGCCTCCGCCCCACATCGTCAGTCATCCGGCACCGGCGCCGGACGTCTGGGGTGCCGCAGCCGAGATCGTGGGGGTCCCCAGCGGCAGGACCCGCTGGGGGTTGAAGTTTTGCGACGTTTGGAGGTCCACAGTTTGGAGACCACTAGTAGCGAATTCAGGACCCATGGATACTAATGCAGTACAAATGTCCTTGTTGTAACGTCATTTGCCATCATGCCGAATATTTTCAATATTCTTTTTCGACTCTATAATTCAATTACGGCTTATTTTATGGACAATAAAAGAAACTAAAAATAATATATATATATTTTTAATAACCTTGAATTATTTATAATGGTCCTTTATAATATTCGCTACTTTATTTGTCTAAATTATTCAGCCTGTACGTACAGCTACCTGACCTTACGCGTTGCCCCCAATTGACGTCCGGTACAGTTAATAATGGTGCGGGAGGTTGGCGGGTCATCGGCGGTGCACAGGAGGAAAGCAGCATTCATGCCTCCGGTTAAATATCATTTCTAATCAGCAGCAATTTTGACGTTGTGAAGTCTGCGCGTTCCTTCAGGCTGCTTGAAATTTCAGCTATTGTTGCCGAATCCTCGGTTGACTCGCGGCTGCAGAATTACAAATGCATCGGTAAATGATTTCTAAAAGAACAAAGTCATCAGCCATCAAGTTTGATTTAAAGGGGACATGGCCTAAGGTGGTCCTGTTTTGGGCTTTTTGCCATAAGAATAAAGAAATGAAGTAACTAACAGCAGATAAATAGACTCCAGAGCTGCACTCACTATTCTGCTGGTGAGGTCACTGTGTACATACATTACATTACTTATCCTGTACTGATCCTGAGTTATATCCTGTATTATACTCCAGGGCTGCACTCACTATTCTGCTGGTGAGGTCACTGTGTACATACATTACATTACTTATCCTGTACTGATCCTGAGTTATATCCTGTATTATACCCCAGAGCTGTACTCACTAGTCTGCTGGTGAGGTAACTGTGTACATACATTACATTACTTATCCTGTACTGATCCTGAGTTATATCCTGTATTATACTCCAGAGCTGTACTCACTATTCTGCTGGTGAGGTCACTGTGTACATACATAACATTACTTATCCTGTACTGATCCTGAGTTATATCCTGTATTATACTCCAGAGCTGTACTCACTATTCTGCTGGTGAGGTCACTGTGTACATACATTACATTACTTATCCTGTACTGATCCTGAGTTATATCCTGTATTATACTCCAGAGCTGTACTCACTATTCTGCTGGTGAGGTGTACATACATTACTTATCCTGTACTGATCCTGAGTTATATCCTGTATTATACTCCAGAGCTGTACTCACTATTCTGCTGGTGAGGTCACTGTGTACATACATTACATTACTTATCCTGTACTGATCCTGAGTTATATCCTGTATTATATTCCAGAGCTGTACTCACTATTCTGCTGGTGAGGTCACTGTGTACATACATTACATTACTTATCCTGTACTGATCCTGAGTTATATATCAGACAGGAGGTGAGTATCTTATGCATTATTCTTTCTTTAATAATGCCCATAGCAGAAAAATCCATTAATCAATTCAATGTAAATGAAAAAACTTTCAAAACTACAACTCCCAGCAGTCCTAGGGCCCTAGTAGCCACTCCTAGTCTGTAGGCCCTATATAAAGGACTGCCCATGGAAGGATCCTCCTCTTTCTTTCTGCTCATGGCAGATTTGTCACAGATAAGTATACTATTTAGGTGTAATTAGTTGATTGTGTTCTCTCTCTCTCTATATATATATATATATTCTTTTACAATATTTTCCTCTTCTTCTGGCCTGGTAGAGATTCCCTCTGCCGGTTACTTATTATTTCCCTTGATACTATTATTGTTTTCTTCTCCTACTTTTCATCCTACTATTTTTTCATACTTTACTTATCAGGCCGGGAGATCGCGGTGGCGCTTGGTGCTATTGCGGCCTTCCCCGGGTCCCTGTCCTCTATCCTACCTTGGTGCTCGTCATAGCTGCGGCGCCATTTTTCCCTTCTTCTTCCCCTTGCCTGCGTCCTTTCCCGCGCGCGGGCCGGGGGCGGATCCTTCTTCGGCGCAGGCCGCGTCTCATCGCGATCTTCGCGGCAAATCGGGGCGTGCCCACCTGACATTCGGGGGGGGGGGGGGCGGGCGGCTCCAACAGGATCCAATAGGCGCTCCAGAAGACGTAGTCTCGCGAGACTTCGTCTCTGGAGTCGGGTGTTCCTGGGCTCCCCTCCCACCGCAGCGCCAGTGCAGTGCTAGCGGTGTTGGAGGTAGGAGCCTGGGCTACTCTACTCTACTAGTGCTATTCCATTATAGTTGTGAGACGGAATTTATTCCTCTCTAGCAGATAGTTATTTACTAAGAGTCCTTCTGTGAGCATCTTATAATTTAGTGACTGCTCACTCCCATATCTTCCCATATCTATCCTACTACTGTTGCCATGACTGAGGACTACTCTTCAGCTCCCAATAGGGATGATGAATTGGCGTTAGATACGGCACATTTTATGAGCGCCTCTCAGATACAGGACCTTATAAACAAATCGGTCCAGGCTGCTCTAGCGTCCGCCATGGTTCCCTCTGGTTCACAACCAGTCCTGTCCCTCACCCCTTTACCGCTACCCCACAGCGGTGAGCCGCCCATAAAAAAGGGTAAAGCTTCGCACAAACGGAAGCATACTATGGCGGCCCTTGACTCCCCGGCAGGGGAAGTAAATAATGTGCTTCAGGCGGCCCCCCCCCCCCACGGACTGCCGCCCCACACATCCTTCAGACTCCTCACAACCCCTGGGTCTCAGGGAGTTACCAAAGAGGCGTAGGTCCGCCAGGCGGGCAAAACCCGACTCCTATGTTGATTCCACGGATGAGGATTCATCCGATGAGTCGGGTGGAATCAAAGGCGAATGACCAGGGAGTCAGGAGTTTGTCTGGCGCAGAGAGGAACCATCAGACAGCCAAGTAAAATCAATGGATTTATTAGAAGCATCTAATAAATCCATTGATTTTACTTGGCTGTCTGATGGTTCCTCTCTGCGCCAGACAAACTCCTGACTCCCTGGTCATTTGCCTTTGATTCCACACCTATCCAGGAGGGCTGCAGTGGACCTGCCTTCATATCTCTTCTGCTTCTAACCTTGTTGTGTGTGGGCGCACAACCAACTTTGGTAAGCGGCTTGGGAATCACCTTCCCCTACCCCCACCTGCAAGATCTACTGATCCCGCACATGAGGCGCCTTCCTTCCCTTCTCCCGATGAGTCGGGTGAGACTGAGGTCTCGGAGTCTGACTTCATTGATGAGGATGCTGGGACATCGGCGCTCAACGATGACGCCAACCCTGAATCTCAGGGTGTAGCCATTCTGGATGCTCTGGGGGAACCACTTTTCCACCCTGATGCCATATCCCACCCCCGTTCTGGGGATTGGACCCCGTTGCCCCATGTGTCCCAATACGTAGAGTTCTGGGCACGCAGGTCCCTTGAAAGGACCAATCGCAACAAATTAAGGGCGGAATGCCCACGACCATTTATTCCTTAAAAAGTGGTATCAACCCCGGAGATAGACCCCATCTTATCCAAATACCTGATGAAGTCAGGCAAATTCCCCAAGAAGGGGATTGATCGGTCTTTTAGGACCATTCAGGACTGTATTCTTGACCTACTTGGTCCTCTTACAAAAATTTTAAACTTGTCTGAGCAGGCTGCGTCGACAGACCAACCTGTCGACCTGACCCAGCTTCGGGGGTGGGCCCAGAGGGCCATTTGTCTGGTGGGCAGCGCTAACACCGCTTGCTCGATTGAACGCAGACGTTCCATTCTCATGCGGCTTGATCCGCAATTGGCTCACCTAGCCGAGTCCGAGCCAGGTCCAGCAGCAGAGGGTATGCTGTTTGGAGACACCTTAGTAAAGGACATCAATAAGTTTGTGGGGCTATTCAACAGCCTTGACAAAGCCCAAACTTCGTTAAAGAAATCTGGATCGAACAAGATTTTTACCCGGGCCGGCAGAAGTAGGGGCCGTTCTGCCGGCCGCAATTCCACCTACAGACCGTATGTCAGGGCAGCTGCGCCCCCGCAATACCCTCAGGCTCCCCCTCCATACTCTGTGTCAGTGGCACAACCAGCGCCGTTTTTCCCACCCCGTGGTAGACCGTGGCGCGGACGTGGACACAGAGGCTACCCCCGATCCCGTCCATATACCGGTAAGTGTTCCAGACAATCCACTTTCTCACATACCTGTGGGGGGATGACTGATACATTTTACCCATGCTTGGTCTGTGATTACGGCAGACGCGTGGATACTAACTACGATAACGGGTTTCCACATAGAACTCTTGTCCTCACCAGAACTAGGCGTGATCCCGCCCCCTATCAGATTTGCAGACCACAACATTGCTCTCATAGACAGCGAAATAGAGGATCTGGTATCCAAAAAGGCAGTGGTGGAGGTCGACCCATCTTCCCCGGGGTTCGTCAGCAACCTCTTTCTCGTAAAGAAGAAAGGGGGCGGCCATCGTCCCGTGATAAACCTTCGGGACCTAAACCAACATGTCGCCTATCGACATTTCAAAATGGAGGGCATACATTGCCTTCGGGATCTTCTTCAACCGGGGGACTGGTTGGTAAAGGTGGACTTAAAGGACGTCTACCTCACCGTCCCCATGCATCCATCTTCGCAACAACTTCTTCGCTTCCTATGGAAAGATCGAATGTGGCAATTTACATGCCTTCCTTTCGGTCTGTCGTCCGCCCCGTGGTGTTTCACCAAACTCCTGAAACCGGTGGTGGCCTCTCTAAGAAGCAGGGGGGTGCGTCTGATCATTTATCTAGATGACCTCCTTATCATGACTCGTTCCAAGGCACAGGCCTACCAGCACATGAGGTGGACGATATCTCTATTGGAGGGGCTGGGCTTCTTAATCAACCAAGAGAAATCGATTCTCATCCCTGCTCAGGAAATGGAATTTTTTAGGCTTCTTGGTGGACACCAATCAAGCTGTGCTCCGTTTGCCCAAAGCAAAATTGGCCCTCAAACGCAAAGAAATCCGGGCGGTGCTGCGAAAAGGCTTCCTATCACTACGGGTACTTGCCCGGCTGGTGGGCCTCCTAGCGGCCTCCATACAAGCCATATTTCCAGCCCCTCTTCATTACAGGGCCCTTCAGAGGCTAAAAATTCTTCATCTGCGTCAGGGTCTCAGGTACGCAGACGAGGTGTCCCTCTCGGCGGAAGCCAGGGCAGAATTGCAGTGGTGGCTTCGACTTGCCGTCGAGTGGAACGGCAAAACCATCTTCAACTCTTGTCCGGACGTCATCATAGAGTCGGACGCGAGTCGGCGAGGCTGGGGCGCTCGCTTCGGCGACGCTACAACAGGAGGGATCTGGTCCTTCGAGGAATCTCTCCTACACATCAATGCATTGGAACTGTTGGCGGCGTTGTTCGCCGTCCGGAGTTTCTTACCAGAAGCTTCCAATTGCTGCGTATTATTACGCATGGACAATATTGCAGAGGTGCAATACATCAACCGCCTGGGGGGCACCAGATCCAGGGTCCTCGCGGATATTGCCAAGGACTTTTGGCACTTCTGCCTCTCCCATTACATTCTGGGGATCTCCAATACAGTAGCCGATTGGAATTCCCGTCATCTTCTAGACTCCAGCGACTGGCGTCTGGATCGTTTAGTTTTCCTGCAATTGGATCTTCTTTGGGGTCCGTTGAACATGGACTTATTTGCTTCTCGCCTCAACCACCATCTACCTCGCTTCTTCAGCTGGAGGCCGGACCCGGAGGCATCGGCGGTAGACGCTTTCCGTCAATCCTGGGCGTTTTCGCTGATCTCCAGAGCTCTCCTACAGATAGCGAATCAGAAGGCTACGTTTGTGTTGATCACCCCCTGGTGGCCGATGCAACCATGGTTTCCGATTGCGCTGGAGATGGCGGTGGATTACCCCAGACTGCTCCCTCTTTTCCCGCGGATCCTCGCCAATCCGGCCAAGGGTATTCACCCTCTGGTAGCGGACGGCGCCCTGACTCTCCTAGCGTGGTTGGTTTCGGGGTGCCCGACTCGGACTGCGACCTTTCAAAGTCAGCTAGGGACCTCCTCGCCCTGGCCTGGGCCCCCGGGACTCGGTCGGCATATCGATCAGCCTGGAGACTCTGGATACGTTGGTATGATCAACGACAGGTTGATCCCGTACAAGCGCCTGTAGCGGTATTGGTAAATTATCTGGCGGACTCTTTTGAGTCTGGTAAGTCCTACAGCTCCATCAATGTGTACCGATCGGCCATTTCGGCTTACCACTCTCCGGTGGACACTTTGCCGATTGGCAAACATCCCCTGATATGTAGACTCTTGCGCGGCATTAAATTTAGGCGATCGCCTCGTCCTAGGTATCAGTCCACTTGGGATGTTTCCAGGTTGCTTGATATGTTTGCCAGGTGGGAGGACAATGAGGCTTTGTCATTGAAGCTATTGTCCTACAAACTTACTGTCCTTTTATGTCTAGTCTCCATTAAAAGAGTCTCAGATGTAAAGGCCCTAGACATCTCTAGGCGTCAATTCTCGCCTCAGGGGGTCAAGTTCTCAGTAGTCCGCAGGACCAAGACGGGTATTCATTCAGTTTCTTACCCTTATTTTCCCGTGCATCCTCGGCTGTGTGTTGTGCGATGCCTACAGGCTTATGAAATGCAAACTTCCAACTTACGCTCTACGGCTTTCTCTCAGCTCCTGGTGTCGTATGTCAGGCCTCATCATCCAGTATCGTCCGCTACCCTTGCACGCTGGGTACGCGCCGCCATGGAGATGGCTGGTATTGACGTTTCCCTCTTTGGAGCACATTCTTCCAGAGGGGCTATGGCTACTAAGATAGTTACATCGGGGGGCTCCCTCACTGACCTGTTGATGGCAGCGGATTGGTCGTCCGAGATCACGTTTCGCCATTTTTACTTCAGACCGGAGGAGCATGTCTCCATGTCGGTTTTATAATATTGTTGTCTTGTAATTCGTGTATCCTGTTATGTAAATCTTAGCTTTGAACCTGCATAAGATACGAGCCTCCTGTCTGATATATAAATCGAGATTTTCCTAGCTATCGTGACGGAAAATATTAGTTATATGAAGACAGGAGGCGAGTATCTTCCCTCCCTGCCCAACCCTATTACGATTCTTTGTTTTCTTTTCAGGATATTGAACGTTTTCCTGAGGACGGCTGACCTGTTGGTTGCAAGTTGTTGAGTTCTCTACAGTCTCCGTTGAGACGAAGTTAAGCCTTCGTTGGGCCATTTTCTCCAGCCGCTGACTTCGGACGCTGAGGTTAGCCGTGGATTCCCATGGCGATGGTGATGTTCGAGTGGAGTTCGGTTCCTGTGCGGTTTTGAGTCGCATAAAGAAAGAGGAGGATCCTTCCATGGGCAGTCCTTTATATAGGGGCTGCAGACTAGGAGTGGCTACTAGGGCCCTAGGACTGCTGGGAGTTGTAGTTTTGAAAGTTTTTTCATTTACATTGAATTGATTAATGGATTTTTCTGCTATGGGCATTATTAAAGAAAGAATAATGCATAAGATACTCGCCTCCTAATATTTTCCGTCACGATAGCTAGGAAAATCTAGATTTATATCCTGTAAATCTTTTTATTATAAAAATCTAAAACATAACAGACATAATCAATAATACATAACATAAACTCAGCTTACATGCGCCATAAATATGAAACAAAATAAGACAAATTGTCATTATAACAAAAACTAAACTTTTACCAGCCAGTCCAGTTTCAACTAAAACTAATTACGTATACGTATATATAAACTAATGAAATAATATGTGTACCCCAACACCATACATCACACCAAACTCACACCAATTACACAAACAAAAACTCTGCCATGTCCGGCAATAGGAAATAAAAGCCGTCCAAACCTGGACATAATGAAGATATTGACTAACAGGCAGCAGATACATTACAGACAACACTTACATATAAACATACATATAAACATACATATAAACATACATAGACTTTTTTTTTTCCTTTTCCTCTCTCTCTCTCTCTCTCTCTCTCTCTCTCTCTCTCTCTCTCTCTCTCTCTCTCTCTCTCTCCCTCTCTCCCTCTCTCCCTCTCTCTCTCCCTCCCTCTCTCTCTCCCTCCCTCCGATCCCACACTCACTCACACCCATCCTCACCACCATCATTAGCGGATATCACACTCATACCCATCCTCTCCTAATATATATAAAAAAAAAAAAATTTCAAAACAAATAGATCCGGCTGCCTTAACTAAAACGAAAGGTAACTAAACATTAATAAGCATACATATACGGTAATACAGAAATACAGGTAAATGAATAACAATAACAACTCTTTCACTATCTAATCCCAAAGCCCCTCCAGCCCCTCTGGCCATGAGATGGTATAAATGTCCAGTCCAGTCCATAATCCACACCAGGAGCCGGGCATCATGGAGTCCAATATTGTTCATCAATGGCTCCACCCAGCTCAACTCTTACCCCCCATTCCCCCACCCAACCTATTCTATAGCCCCCTATATACATATATACAAGAAAGTAAAAGCAAGGCCTATTCAGCCATGCCACCAAAAGGTTTGCCACACAACATAATTACTTAAACACATACTATACACTTATTAACATAAACATAACTATAGACATAACATAACCATACATATAACTACATTACTATATACATAACATAACAATTGTAAGGCCAAAGTTCAGTTACCTGCAAGCCCTTCATACACTCATTTCTCTAAAACAAAACAAAAAGCTAAAGGTGACATGCGCCAGCCCTCCACCGAGATCAGAGTATGGCAGACCAGATACCAAATAATTTTTAAACCTATCCCTCACCTACTTTCCCTAGACTCACACTATCGCTGCCCCTAAAGTTTAAGCTGTCCCTACACACTGACCCTACACTGACCCTACCACTCTATCCCTAACCAGAATTAAGGTGCCTCCCCCAAAGGGTTCAGCATCTAGGGCACATCAAATGAAAACCCTCTCCATAGGAGAGAAGCCCTACTTGAACCCAATCTGCCATACTCTAAAGACCTGATCTTCCCGAGGTCACCAGTGATATTCCTACAGACCTTCACCTCAGAGAGGACTTTTCGCTGTGTGGATACTAAACACCGTGCATTCCACGTGTGGTACCTAACCACTAAGCTAACTAAAAATAATGTGCACCGATCTCGGCCACCCAGGATCTTGAATGCTCCATAAGCCCACTCCGGATAGGCAAGGCCGGCAAGTTGACTCCAGCCGATGGAAGCGCCCACCCGGTTGTAGACCCCTATATTAAAGGGACAATGAAGCAGGAAGTGGTCCATGCTTTCCAGCGTGTTCCCGCACTCTTCTCGGGGACAGTCCCGGTCATCAGAGCTCCTACACTTCAGGTTGTCCCTTACACATAGCTTCCCCTGAAAGCAGCGCCAGGCCAAGTCCCAAAACTTCTGGGGGATCCGTTTCGAGTTCAAAAGACTTAAACCAACCCTCAGATCCTGACCTGGGCAGTCCCTGAGGGCCAGAGGCTTCTGGAAGTGGGTCAACAGAACCCGTTTGTCAAGGGAACGCCTTGATTGGGTCCTGATCTCCCACACTCCCAGACCCCACCGACGTAACGCCTTCAGAGTCAGGGTAGCGTAAGCCGGAAGATATCCATGTGGTGTACGGAGGTCCTTCACTTGCCCTCCTGTCTCCCATTCCTGGAAGAAAGGCCGAAACCACTCCCTGCAGGAGAGTACCCACGGAGGAGCCCTCTCTTTCCAGAGGTTTGCGATGTTGGCTTTCAAGAAGGTGTTCGTTAAGAACACCACGGGGTTTACCATAGATAAACCCCCTAGTCTCCTCGTGCGGTACGTAACCTCCCTCTTGACTAGGTTCAACCTGTTCCCCCATAACAGTTGGAAAAACAGGCTGTAGATCCTAGTGTAGTAAGCCTCTGGCAAGATACATACGCTGCCCAGATAGATAAACAAGGGGAGCAGGTACGATTTGATCAGGTGTACCCTTTCCCTGAGGGTCATAGACCAACCCTTCCACTGGTTCACCTTCTGAGTGGCATCCTGGAGCTTACCATCCCAGTTTTTGGTGGGATAATCATCCTGGCCGAATGTGATGCCCAAAACTTTTGCTGACTCTTGGAGCCCTGGAAGGGTGTCCGGGAGATCAAACATGGGATCCCCCCCTCCCAGCCAGAGACTTTCACACTTATCCCGATTGATCTTGGACCCGGATGCCTCCGAGTAACGATCCACCTCCGACATCACCACCTCGACCTCCACCCTCGGAGACGAAAATGGTGACATCATCAGCGTACGCCACCACTCTCTGGGCGACATCCAGCTCCGCCAGACTCATCCCGACTCCCGCTAACGGCCCACAATCTACCCTCCGGACGAAGGGATCGATTGCGAACACGTATAACAGCGGGCTCAAAGGACAACCCTGACGGACTCCGGACCCCACCTCAAAAGAGCGGCCAGACCAACCGTTCACCAGTGGGAAACTCTCTGCCCCTGCATATATGGTGACAAGCCAATTCACAAAAGTACTCGGTAAGCCATATCTCAGGAGGACGGACCAGAGGTACTCGTGGTTCACCCGATCAAATGCTTTGGCCTGATCCAGGGACAACAAGTACCCCTTCCAGAGACCCGCACTACTCCGCTCCACTGCCTCCCTGACACTGAGGACAGCACTTAAGGTGCTTCGGCCCGGAACAGAGCAGTGCTGGGCCCCCGAAAGGAGCCGGGGTGCAAACTTCACCAACCGATTAAACAGTATCTTGGCCAGAAGCTTCCTGTCCGTATTGAGAAGAGCTATGGGTCTCCAATTCTCAATCCGGCTAGGATCTTTACCCTTTGAGAGAAGAATCAGGGCCGACCTCCTCATTGACTTTGGCAGAGTGCCCGAGGAGAGACACTCATTAAATACCTCAGTCAAGAGGGGAGCTAAAGACTCCTTAAAGGTCCTGTACCACTCGGATGTTAAGCCATCCGGACCTGGAGACTTCTTAGGGGCAAGCCCCTCGATCGCCAGTCTCACTTCCTCTTCCCTGATTTCTTCTGCCAAAACATCAAGAGAGGGGTCTACCCCTGGCTCAGGAATGGTTTCAGCCAGGAAAGCCGACATCTTGTCCCGATCTAGATCCTTCCTCCCCAAGAGGTGTGAGTAGAAGGATCTGACAACCTCCAGGATCCCTGATCTGGACCGATTCAGAGATCCCGTACTATCGATCAGTCCTGAAATGACTTTACTACTCACTGACATCTTACAGTTTCTGTAAGGGTCGGGCGAGCGGTACTTCCCGAAATCCCTCTCAAAAACCAAAGATGCGTGCCTATCGTACTGACACCTCATCAGCAAGGATTTCACTCTGGAGATATCCTCTCGGCTACCTCCAGTCGAGACGAGAAGCTCGAGTTTCCTCCTCAGACCCTGATACAGGCGATACCTGTTCAGGGACCTGAGGCTCGAGAGCTGGCGGAAGAACCACGCAACCCGCTTCTTGAATATCTCCCACCACTCTGACTTACTACTACAAAGGCCCAGTAAAGGTACCTGACTCTGAAGAAAATCCTCAAAGGACTGTCTTATCTCCGCTTCCTCCAGGAGGGACGAATTCAGCTTCCAATAACCTTTACCCATCCGGGGGGTCTCTGAAACATTCAAGGAAAACAAAATCATACAGTGATCGGAGAACTCCACCTCAATCACGGACACTGCGGAAGAGACGGCTTCCTCCTTTAAATAAAACCTGTCTATCCTAGACCTGCAGCTACCTCGATGATAGGTGAAACCCACGTGGCCTGAGGGGCTCCGGATGTGGGCGTCCTCTAGGCGAGCTTCCCTAACTATGCTATTGAGGGCTGTACTGTCATAAGCCAGCGGACCATTGGAGCCTCTCCTATCTTGGGACCTCGTGACAGTATTGAAGTCCCCTCCAAAGATCACTTGCCGACTTGTAAAAAGGAAGGGCTTGATCCTCATAAAGAGGCTTTTACGGTCCCACTTTGTTTGTGGGGCGTAGATGTTAATGAGCCGGAGCTCTTGCCCCTTCATGAGGACATCTAAGATCAGGCACCTCCCCATTTCCAACTCGATAACCCGTCTGCATTCAACAGGAGCGGTAAAAAGGACCGCCACCCCACTATATGGCTCAGCCGCAAGAGACCAGTGGGAGGGGCCGCGCCTCCACTCTCTCCTGGCTTTTACCAGGGAGGCTAGATCTGACAACCTGGTCTCCTGCAGATACAAAATGTCGGCTTCAACTCGGCCGAGAAAATCAAAGGCTGCAAATCTAGCCATATCAGACTTAATGCTGGCACAGTTAATGGATGCCAGCGTCAATGGGGTGAGTGCCGCCATCCTAAGTGATCGAGTTGGATGGCCTATCCCCTTTACCTCCTACCCTTCTTCTTCCCCCCTTCCCTATCAGAAGAAGACCCCCTTTCCTTCTTTTTAGACCTCTTTAGGGATGCTGACATATCCATCCCACGATCCTCATCTCCTGACCCAGGGGCCACCTGCCCTCCCAAGGAAGTTACCTCAGAAGGAACAGGCTCAGCACCTCCCGGAGGTTCCTCCGCCTCTGAACAAAGACTCTCAGCCTCCCCCTCCAAAGAAAGGGAAGAGTCCTTGCCAAGGGCCCGATACCTATTGGATAGAACGATCAGAGGGGGGTTGGTCAGGCTTTTCCCAGGCACTTGGCCTGCAACACCGGAGGAGGAAGATGATGCCCTGAGTACCCTCTGGCCCTGCCTCCTTCTGCCGCACTTTTGTTTTTCCTTTTGCCCTTTCC
This sequence comes from Hyla sarda, assembly GCF_029499605.1. Lineage (NCBI taxonomy): Eukaryota > Metazoa > Chordata > Amphibia > Anura > Hylidae > Hyla > Hyla sarda. The sequence goes on along the minus strand of NC_079193.1, from coordinate 8,525,647 downwards.
CATCTTCCTCATCCAAACTTTCATATTGAGAGGAACTTGAGGAAATGGCCCTATTTGCCTCCTCTTTACGAAGTTTCCTTATCTCTTCACCTAACTCGGCGTCCCCAAGAGCCTCAGCTGTCTTCTCTGAGCCAGCGTCGGGAGCAGGATCCCGGACTACACCTTCTACCAGGGAACTTTCAAGATCCCTGCTCCTTCTGCGCCTCTCCTCCCTCCTAAGCTTAGAGGGGCTCTTGTTCTTAACTTTCTTCACTGGCTCTAGTGCCCCTTCTCCTCTGCTGGTCCCCACCCCAGATGAGGCAACCTCACTGCTCTCCCCATCCCGGGTGGTCACAGCATTGGAGAATGAGCGGGGACACCGGCTTAATGGGTGACCAAGGTCACCACACAGGTTACAGCGAATCTGGCCACAGGTGGCAGCCAGATGACCCTCCGCACCGCACAATGCGCACATCTGCTTAGTGCAGTTTGCGCTAAAGTGTGTGGGATCACCACACTTGTGGCACAGCTTCGGCTGTCCCTGGTAAAAGACTTGGATCCTATCGCGGCCGAGAAAGGCGGCTGATGGAATGTGTGCGACAGTGTTACCTGAACGGCGGAGGCGGACGGAAAACGTCCAGGCTCCAGACCAAATGCCATGTTCATCCAGATTTTTCTTGGGGACGTCCGTCACCTCCCCATACCTGCTCAGCCAGGTCATTATGTCATAGCAAGAAAGAGACTCGTTACGTGTCAGAACGGTCACTTTCTTGACAAAACTCTGGCGGGATACCGCCTTCACAGTGAAATCCTGCCAGACAGGCTCGTCCTTCACCAGTGCGTGATTAGACCAAAAGAGCTCAAGCCCTTCTGGCTTCACAAAACTGATGTCGAACTCAGAGGTACCGAAGGGGTGGATCAGAGCAAAGATGTCATTAGCCCTGAATCCCATCTGGAAAAGAAGCTCCACAACTTTTGCCCTAGAAGGGCATGCATCACCGCCTCTCCATACCAGACGGGCCACATTCCTCCGGCCACGCTCCTGCCCGCTTGTTGGAAGGGACCAGACCACCTCCCCATTATGCTCTCGGAATGCCCCAAGTCCATGTCTTTCTATCCAAAAAGACAAGTCGACCTCCCGGTCCTCTACCTGGAGCGTTCTATCCCCTCTCCTTAAAGCCTCCAGGAGGCGCTGTTGCAAGTTACCTTCCCCTGGATTAAGAGATGAGGATCCCCTGGGACCCCCAGCAGCGACATTAGCATAACTCCTTATTGGAGCAGTCGCTACCGGGGGGGCAGCCGGACCGACACCACTCCCCCCAGAAACAACAGTAGAGGCAGTAACATTATACATAACACTTGTGCCTGTCTCCTCCTGCCTAGCTGCACTGGACTGGCCGGGATATAATCTTGCTGGCTTTATGATGCTGGGCTTTACACTTGCATCATTGGCTTCATTGGGCACACTCAACCTTGCAGCAGTCTTCCCTTTAGAAATATCGGAAGAAGCTGCTTTGTCGCATACTTTGCCCTCGGCCTCCGCCAATACCTCGGCTTCAATTTCTTTAACTGCTACTAACATTGCATGGGTTGTATCATGTCCATGTTCCTGTGGTACCAGTCCTCCACCGCCAGCTCCACCCACAGCAGCCCCACCACAGCGCCACAACTCAAAAGAGCCAGACACCGCTGACTGGGCCGCCGAGAATGGCGCTCCGGTTCCAGACACCTGGACACTCCCCCCTTTGCCTGCAGAGGAGTGCCCTGCAGTGCCAGACCTGTTCTGGGAGCTGCCCTCTCCCTTGTCTTTATAATTGCCCGGCCGCCCGAGCTCCATACCAACCTCTGCCACCTGGACACTCCCCCCCTCACCTGCAGAGGAGTGCCCCGCAACGCCAATATCCCCTAACTGGGGACATGCTACCTTGTCCGCAACACTGTCCGGCCCCTTGGCCGTATCTTTGCAGGTGCTGGCCCCGCTACTATGACAAGCGAGGTCAGCGCTTTCCCCCATCTTTACTTTATTATCCCAGGTGTTCTGGCCCCGCTCCACATTTGCAGAAGGGGGGACAGGCAGATTACCAGGGTCTGCACCCTGAACTGACTTTGCAGCCGGCCCAGGGTGCACAAAAGGAACATAAATCAAGCTTACTTGCTCAGATGTTTTTTTCTGCCTTTTCTTCTTCTTTTTTATTATTTGTTCCTCTCCAAGGTCGTCGCCAAAACTAAAATTATCCAAATGCATGGGGGACTCCATCTTTACAATTTGTGCCAGCAGGGCGCCACCACAACCCTCCTCCTCCTCGCCAGCACTCTCGCCCGATGAAGGTGGTAATGCCACTTGTCCTGCAGGTAGACTTGCTTGGGACATGTTCACACCCTGCATTGGCTGCGGCTTGGCTTCCACAGCTTCCCTACTTGCCAGCACCTCAGCCTCTTCAGCCTCCATTTCTTGGACCTCATCCTCACTACTGCTCTCATCTGCTGAACAATCACCCCCAATCTCCTCTTCTTTTACTGGGGATTTCATCCTGGAGGAGCGATACTCATTAAGAAGTTTCTCCCTAAATAAATCGCTCCCCTCCAGGACAGCCATTCTCCTCAGCTCAGTCTCCTCCAGCTCCAGCCTCAAGGACTTAACCCTTGCAGAGTACTCTGGTTTCTTCCGCTTGGTAGTTGTGCTCACCTGATACTTTGCAAACTTTAGCTCCTCTCTCAGCTCCCTCAGCTTCTTCCCAAGGAGTTCGTACTCACCAATCTTGGCAGCAAGTCTGGAGCTGTATGTCGCCATAGACTCCTTGGCTCTTCTCTGGCCCCACTGCTCCACAACCTGGCTCTTGGAGGAGCTCTTCTGTGCTGCAGAGACCTTCTTTAAACCTGTCTTGCTTGCAGGCTTTTCTTCCTGGCTGAGAGCCTTGCGGCTTCCAACCATTGCTGGAGGGACAGAATCCACATCGCTGCGGACCCTGCCAGATCTTCTAACCCCTCCAGCCGGGGCACTGGCTGGTAGCTTTCCCTCTACACCCCTCGCCAGCCTGGACCGAGGAGTGGAGGTCAGGGGATTCATGCTGATGGCTCCCCCAGGAATCTGCCACCTTCCTGGGAAAGCAGGTGGAAAAATCAGCCTCTCTCCTCTGGAAGTCTGGAGTCTCAGGAGCTCAGCAACAGACACACCTAGTGACCACACCCTCCAGAGCTGTACTCACTATTCTGCTGGTGGGGTCTGGAGTTACATCTTATATTATGAATCCAGCTCTGGAGTATAATATAATGGAGGTTATTATATAGTTCTTATATTGTTATAATATTGTATTGTTATAATTCTCTTTTCCCACATTCACAAACCTTTTTATTATATTATATATTATATTTTTATAATATTATATTGTTCTTATATTGTTAGAATCTTATATTGTTCTTATATTGTTAGAATATTATATTGTTCTCATATTGTTATAATCTTATATTGTTATAATTCTCATTTCCCACATTCACAAACCTTTGGAGGATGTTTTCTAGAGCGACTCATACAGCCATTAATAAGAGGCTCCGCAGACGCCGCCGGTTCTGACTTCTGAAAAAGCTTCTGATTAATTCATCACAGATTCTCCGCACAGCGATTAACGCCAATGTTATAAACGGCATTAAAAAAAAAGATTAAAAAGTGATGAGAAACCGCAGGGATAGACGAAAATATGCAGAGCGTCTGCCGCTACGTGAGTCTGGTACAAAACACGAGAATTGGGGGACACCTGTCATGTCAGGTAACCTCTCGGGATGAGCTCTGCTGTGTGTACGTGGGGAGAAGTGCTATATCGGGACAAGATATATATATATATATATATATATATATATATATATATATATATATATTATACCAGTTTTCACCTCTGGAAGCTTCATATAGAATTTTCAGTTGTCCTAAAGCTCAGGTCTCCCGCACCTACTCCTTCTCCCTTTTTCCTATTCATAGACTTCTATGGTCATCATGTAACCTGATCCTTCAGAGCTGATAATCTTTCTTTCAGGATAAATTTTATCAGTAACATAAAGAGATTTTCTGCATGTTGTCCTACTGATCCCAGACTGTAACTGTCATGTCTCCCCTGATACAGGCTCCAGTGACTTCCAGGGACCCCCGAGAAAGTGCTAGAGGGGGACAATACAGGGACATTCTCTATTATTAACCCTCATACTTATAACTGCCTGTTGCTGTCATGTGTCCCCTGTATAACTTCCAGGGAATGAGAAAATAGGAGGAGATCTATTCTTCATGTTATTACCCCTCTTACCAATCAAAGCTGTTACTCTCATCTCCCCCTGTGTAGCCTCCAGTGACCCCAGGGGGGTACAAATACTTTTCTTCATGTTACCACCCCTCTTACCAATCACAGCTGTTACTCTCCACCTGTACTGTATCCTTTAACTTCAGGAAGGACACCGGAACGTTTCTTCATGTATTTACCCTTCTTGTACTCTCATCTCCCCTTTCTAGTCTCCAGTAACCCCAGGTGGGGGGGGGGGTACAAATACTTTTCTTCATGCTTTTACCCCTCTTACCAATCATCTCTGTACGGCACTGACCAAAAGACAAGAATACAGAAACCTTTTTTTTCACGTTATCCCTTTTCACCAATTGTAACGTGTTAGTCTCTTGTCCCCTGTACAGTCCCGAATGACCCCAGAGAAGATTCAGTAACTTTTCTTCATGTTATCGCCGTTGTTACCAATCACAGCTGTCATCTCCCCTGTACAGCACCCACTGACCCCATGAACCTTTCTACATGATGTCGCCCCTATACCTTTATTACCAATTATATCGTATTGGGCTGCTTTCACACTATGAAAAGTACCTGTTATATAACGCCCGTTATAAAATCGCGGGCAATCGCGGGGTTAAATGGCCATTACCGGACATTAGAAAATGGCATTTTTCTAATAGCCGTTATTCATAACGGACGTTATTTTGTGATGACCATTTGTAATATCTGAGCTCCGAGTGTTTACTGACATCCGGATTATGGAGCTTTGCGCTCTCTTCAGTTCTGGTGACCATGTGATGATATGTAGACGTGACTGATGGGTAAGTACGCCGCATATCTTTTTTTTTTTTAAATTGTATTTTTAGCGCCATTGTTTACAAAGTGGCTTTTACCAACTGCTGTGCCTCCAACTGTTGCAAATCTACAATTCCCAGCATGCCCGGACAGCCAAATACTGTGTGAACCCAACCTTACACCCTGCTGTTGGGAATCGTAGTATCCATTGCACATTACCTCTTAAAAACCTTCATTATTGATTACATTAGTATTTCCCAACCAAGGTGCCTCCAGCTGTTGCAAAACTACAACTCCCAGCAAGCCCGGACAGCCAAATACTGTGCAAACCCAACCTTGCACCCTGCTGTTGGGAATCGTAGTATCCATTGCACATTACCCCTTATACACCTTCATTATTGATTACATTAGTATTTCCCAACCAGGGTGCGTCCAGCTGTTGCAAAACTACAACTCCCAGCAAGCCGTTGGTTATCCGGGCATGCTGGGAGTTGTAGTTTTGCAACAGCTGGAGGCACACCGGTAGGGAAACACTGTTACAAAGTTGCAAATATCAAATATCATTTCGGGTTTGTAAGGTTCTATTTGTGCATGAATAAAAATTCCAAAATTGTCCCAAATTCTCCCAGAAATCATTGCTCCTCTGACCACCTACTCTCCACAAGAAGAGTCAGTTTTTTTTCGGAAAGACGTGCGATGCATTCCCTGTCTCTGCGCCCACCTCTCGCCTTCTATACATAAATCAATACATCGATGCAGCAATCAGATACATTGTATAACCTGTGGAGCTTCCATACAAATCAGCAATATAGAGCGATGGCGCGGTGCACGGCGGTGGATCCGTAATTACCAGGTCCCCATGTGGAGATCGCCCATCATTCTGCGAGCAGATCGATGACACACGTGTTCTATTCTGGTCACCAGAATGATGGTATGTGGATTTTTTGGTTTGCTTTTATTGCAATTTTTTTTTGGATGTGTTTTTACGACGGCTGTAAAATGTTAAAAGATCATCAAGTTAGATAAAACAAAATCACAATATAAGACAAAAAAAAAGAGATAGATATGAGATAGATAGATATATAGATAGATATGAGATAGATAGATAGATATGAGATAGATAGATATGAGATACATAGATAGATAGATAGATATGAGATAGATAGATAGATAGATAGATAGATATCAGATAGATAGATATGAGATAGATAGATAGATAGATATGAGATAGATAGATAGATGATAGATATGAGATAGATATGAGATAGATAGATAGATAGTTAGATAGATAGATAGATAGATAGATAGATATGAAATAGATAGATGTGAGATAGATAGATATGAGATAGATAGATAGATAGACATGAGATAGATAGATAGACATGAGATAGATAGACAGATAGATATGAGATAGATAGATTGATAGATAGATATGAGATAGATGGATATGAGATAGATAGATAGATAGATATGAGATAGATAGATTGATAGATAGATGATAGATAGATAGAAGTGAGATAGATAGATAGATGTCACGATTCGGCTGGCTGGAGGTGGATCCTCTGTGCCAGAGAGGGATTGGCGTGGACCGTGCTGGTGGACCGGTTCTAAGTTGCTACTGGTATTCACCAGAGCCCGCCGCAAAGCAGGATGGTCTTGCTGCGGCGGTAGCAACCAGGTCGTATCCACCAGCAACGGCTCAACCTCTCTGACTGCTGAAGATAGGCGCGGTACAAGGGAGTAGACAAGAGCAAGGTCGGACGTAGCAGAAGGTCAGGGCAGGCAGCAAGGATCGTAGTCAGGGGCAACGGCAGGAGGTCTGGAACACAGGCTAGGAACACACAAGGGAACGCTTTCACTGGCACAATGGCAACAAGATCCGGCGAGGGAGTGCAGGGGAAGTGAGATATAAATAGGGAGTGCACAGGTGAACACACTAATTAAGCCAGCTGCGCCAATCAGTGGCGCAGTGGCCCTTTAAATTGCAGAGATCCGGTGCGCGCGCGCCCTAAGGAGCGGGGCCGCGCGCGCCGGGACAAGACCGACGGAGAGCGAGTCAGGTACGGGAGCCGGGATGCGCATCACGAGCGGGCGCCTCCCGCATCGCGAATCACATCCCGGCTGAGAGGGGTATTGCAGCGCACCCGGTCAGCAGGTCTGACCGGGGTGCTGCAAATGCGAGGATGTTGCGAGCGCTCCGGGGAGGAGCGGGGACCCGGAGCGCTCGGCGTAACAGTACCCCCCCCTTGGGTCTCCCCCTCTTCTTGGAGCCTGAGAACCTGAGGATAAGACTTTTGTCTAGGATGTTGTCCTCAGGTTCCCAGGATCTCTCTTCTGGACCACAGCCTTCCCAATCCACCAAGAAAATTTTTTTCCCTCTGACCGTCTTGGAGGCCAGAATCTCCTTCACGGAGAAGACGTCAGAAGAACCGGAAACAGGAGTGGGAGAAACAAGTTTGGGAGAGAAGCGGTTAATGATGAGTGGTTTAAGGAGAGAGACATGGAAGGCATTGGGAATACGAAGAGAAGGAGGAAGAAGGAGTTTGTAAGAGACAGGGTTAATCTGGCACAAGACTTTGAAAGGACCAAGATAGCGTGGTCCCAGTTTGTAACTGGGGACACGAAAGCGGACATATTTAGCGGAGAGCCATACCTTGTCTCCGGGAGAAAAAATGGGGGGAGTTCTTCTTTTCTTATCGGCAAACCTTTTCATGCGGGATGAAGCCTGTAAAAGAGAATTTTGGGTTTCTTTCCATATGGTGGAAAGATCACGAGTCACTTCATCCACAGCGGGCAGACCAGAGGGCAAGGGAGTAGGGAGGGGGGGAAGAGGGTGACGGCCGTACACCACGAAAAATGGGGACTTAGCAGAAGATTCGGAGACTCTGAAGTTGTATGAGAATTCGGCCCATGGTAGAAGATCTGCCCAGTCATCCTGGCGGGAGGAAACAAAATGCCGTAAATAGTCACCCAGGACCTGGTTAATTCTTTCTACTTGCCCATTGGATTGGGGATGATAATAAGAAGAGAAGTTTAATTTAATCTTGAGCTGTTTACAGAGGGCCCTCCAGAATTTAGACACGAATTGGACGCCTCTATCCGAGACGATATGCGTGGGCAATCCATGAAGGCGAAAAATATGTACAAAAAATTGCTTTGCCAACTGAGGCGCTGAAGGAAGACCAGGAAGAGGAATAAAATGTGCCATCTTGGAAAATCGATCAACGACCACCCAAACAACTGTGTTGCCACGGGATGAGGGCAAGTCTGTAATAAAGTCCATACCAATCTGTGACCAAGGCTGTTCGGGAACGGGCAGAGGATGAAGGAGACCAGCAGGCTTCTGGCGAGGAGTCTTATCCCGGGCACAGACAGTACAGGCCCGTACAAAATCAACAACATCCGTCTCCAGAGTCGGCCACCAATAACAACGAGAGATGAGTTGCAAGGATTTATTGATGCCCGCATGGCCTGCGAGATGGGAGGAGTGTCCCCATTTGAGAATCCCGAGACGCTGGCGTGGAGAAACAAAGGTCTTCCCTGGAGGAGTTCGCCTGATGGAGGCTGGAGAAGTGGAGATCAGACAGTCCGGAGGAATGATGTGTTGCGGAGAGACCTCTACTTCAGAGGCATCAGAAGAACGAGAGAGGGCATCGGCCCTAATGTTCTTGTCAGCAGGGCGAAAATGAATTTCAAAGTTAAAACGGGCAAAGAACAACGACCACCTGGCCTGGCGAGGGTTCAGCCGTTGGGCAGACTGGAGATAGGAGAGATTCTTGTGATCAGTGTATATGATAACTGGAAATTTTGATCCCTCCAGCAGGTGCCTCCATTCCTCAAGCGCCAATTTAATGGCCAGTAGTTCTCGATCCCCGATGGAGTAGTTTCTCTCCGCCGGAGAGAAGGTCCTAGAAAAAAACCCACAAGTAACAGCATGCCCGGAAGAATTTTTTTGTAGAAGGACAGCTCCAGCTCCCACTGAGGAGGCATCTACCTCCAATAGGAAGGGTTTAGATGGGTCAGGTCTGGAGAGCACGGGAGCGGAAGAAAAGGCAGACTTGAGATGTTTAAACGCGTCTTCCGCTTGGGGAGACCAGGACTTGGGATTGGCATTTTTCTTGGTTAAAGCCACGATAGGAGCCACAATAGTGGAAAAGTGTGGAATAAATTGTCTGTAATAATTGGCGAACCCCAAAAAACGTTGGATAGCACGGAGTCCGGAGGGGCGTGGCCAATCTAAGACGGCAGAGAGTTTATCTGGGTCCATTTGTAGTCCCTGGCCAGAGACCAAGTATCCTAGGAAAGGAAGAGATTGACATTCAAACAGACATTTCTCCATTTTGGCATAAAGTTGATTGTCCCGAAGTCTCTGAAGAACCATGCGGACATGCTGGCGGTGTTCTTCTAAGTTGGCAGAAAAAATCAGAATATCGTCCAGATAAACCACAACACAGGAATATAAGAGATCACGAAAAATTTCATTAACAAAGTCTTGGAAGACGGCAGGGGCGTTGCACAGGCCAAAGGGCATGACCAGATACTCAAAGTGTCCATCTCTAGTGTTAAATGCAGTCTTCCATTCGTCCCCCTCCCTGATGCGGATGAGATTATAAGCCCCCCTTAAGTCCAGTTTGGTAAAGATGTGGGCACCTTGAAGGCGATCAAAGAGTTCCGAGATAAGAGGTAAGGGGTAGCGGTTTTTTACCGTGATTTTATTAAGTCCGCGGTAGTCAATGCAAGGGCGTAGGGAGCCATCTTTTTTGGACACAAAAAAAAATCCAGCTCCGGCAGGAGAGGAGGATTTGCGGATAAAGCCCTTTTTTAAATTCTCCTGGATGTACTCTGACATGGCAAGAGTCTCTGGAGCAGACAGAGGATAGATTCTGCCCCGGGGTGGAGTAGTACCCGGGAGGAGGTCAATAGGACAGTCATAAGGCCTGTGAGGGGGTAAAGTCTCAGCTTGCTTCTTGCAAAAGATGTCAGCATAGTCCATATAAGCCTTAGGAAGACCGGATACAGGGGGAACCACAGGGTCACGGCAGGGAGTACTGGGAACCGGTTTAAGACAGTCCTTGAGACAAGAAGTACCCCAGTTCTTGATTTCTCCTGTGGACCAATCAAGGGTTGGGGAATGGTGTTGAAGCCACGGTAATCCAAGAAGAACTTCAGAAGTGCAGTTGGAGAGGACCAAAAATTCAATTTTTTCGTGATGAGGTCCGATGCACATTAGGATAGGTTCCGTGCGGTAACGCACGGTACAGTCCAATCTTTCATTGTTAGCAGAATTGATGTAGAGGGGTCTGGCGAGACTGGTCACTGGGATGTTGAACCTGTTGATGAGAGAGGCCAAATTTCCTGCAGATCCGGAATCCAGGAAGGCCACGGCAGAGAAGGAGAAGGTAGAGGAAGATAACCGCACAGGCACAGTAAGGCGTGGAGAAGCAGAGTTGACATCAAAAACTGTCTCACCTTTGTGCGGAATCAGCGGACGTCTTTCCAGGCGGGGAGGACGGATAGGACAATCCTTCAAGAAGTGTTCGGTACCGGCACAGTACAGGCAAAGATTCTCCATGCGGCGTCGTGTCCTCTCTTGAGGTGTCAAGCGAGACCGGTCAACTTGCATAGCCTCCACGGCGGGAGGCACAGGAACGGATTGCAGAGGACCAGAGGAGAGAGGAGCCGGGGAGAGAAACCGCCTCGTGCGAACAAAGTCCATATCCTGGCGGAGCTCCTGACGCCTTTCGGAAAAACGCAAGTCAATGCGGGTGGCCAGATGAATAAGTTCATGCAGGTTAGCAGGAATTTCTCGTGCGGCCAGCACATCTTTAATGTTGCTGGATAGGCCTTTTTTAAAGGTCGCGCAGAGGGCCTCATTATTCCAGGATAATTCGGAGGCAAGAGTACGGAATTGGATGGCGTACTCGCCAACAGAAGAATTACCCTGGACCAGGTTCAGCAGGGCAGTCTCAGCAGAAGAGGCTCGGGCAGGTTCCTCAAAGACACTACGAATTTCCGAGAAGAAGGAGTGTACAGAGGCAGTGACGGGGTCCCAGAGCGGTGTGGCCCATGACAGAGCTTTCCCAGACAGGAGGCTGACTACGAAAGCCACCTTAGACCTTTCAGTAGGAAACTGGTCCGACATCATCTCCAAGTGCAGGGAACATTGTGAAAGAAAGCCACGGCAAAACTTAGAGTCCCCATCAAATTTATCCGGCAAGGATAATCGTAGGCCGGAAGCGGCCACTCGCTGCGGAGGAGGTGCAGGAGCTGGCGAAGGAGATTGTTGCTGGAGTTGTGGTAATAGCTGCTGTAGCATCACGGTCAGTTGAGACAGCTGGTGGCCTTGTTGCGCTATCTGTTGTGACTGCTGGGCGACCACCGTGGTGAGGTCGGCGACAACTGGCAGTGGGACTTCAGCGGGATCCATGGCCGGATCTACTGTCACGATTCGGCTGGCTGGAGGTGGATCCTCTGTGCCAGAGAGGGATTGGCGTGGACCGTGTTGGTGGACCGGTTCTAAGTTGCTACTGGTATTCACCAGAGCCCGCCGCAAAGCGGGATGGTCTTGCAGCGGCGGTAGCAACCAGGTCGTATCCACCGGCAACGGCTCAACCTCTCTGACTGCTGAAGATAAGCGCGGTACAAGGGAGTAGACAAGAGCAAGGTCGGACGTAGCAGAAGGTCGGGGCAGGCAGCAAGGATCGTAGTCAGGGGTAACGGCAGGAGGTCTGGAACACAGGCTAGGAACACACAAGGAAACGGCCGCGCGCGCCGGGACAAGACCGACGGAGAGCGAGTCAGGTACGGGAGCCGGGATGCGCATCGCTAGCGGGCGCCTCCCGCATCGCGAATCGCATCCCGGCTGAGAGGGGTATTGCAGTGCACCCGGTCAGCAGGTCTGACCGGGGCGCTGCAAATGCGAGGATGTTGCGAGCGCTCCGGGGAGGAGCGGGGACCCGGAGCGCTCGGCGTAACAATAGATAGATATGAGATAGATAGATGATAGATAATAGATAGATGGATATGAGATAGATAGATAGATATGAGATAGATAGATTGATAGATAGATAGATAGATAGATGATAGATATGAGATAGATAGATATGAGATAGATAGATAGATAGATAGATAAATATGAGATAGATAGATAGGAGATAGATAGATTGATAGATAGAAGTGAGATAGATAGATAGATAGATAGATAGATATGAGATAGATAGATTGATAGATAGAAGTGAGATAGATAGATAGATATGAGATAGATATGAGATAGATAGATATGAGATAGATAGATTGATAGATAGAAGTGAGATAGATAGATAGATAGATAGATAGATAGATAGATATGAGATAGATATGAGATAGATAGATATGAGATAGATAGATAGATAGATAGATAGATATGAGATAGATAGATAGATAGATATGAGATAGATAGATGGATAGATAGATAGATAGATAGATATGAGATAGATAGATAGATATGAGATAGTTAGATATGAGATAGATAGATATGAGATAGATAGATAGATAGATAGATAAATATGTGATAGATAGATAGGAGATAGATAGATAGATGATAGATATGAGATAGATAGATAGATATGAGATAGATATGAGATAGATAGATATGAGATAGATAGATATGAGATAGATAGATAGATAGATAGATAGATATGAGATGGATAGATGGATAGATAGATAGATAGATAGATATGATATAGATAGATAGATAGATATGAGATAGTTAGATATGAGATAGATAGATATGAGATAGATAGATAAATATGTGATAGATAGATATGAGATAGATAGATAGATATGAGATAGATAGTTAGATATGAGATAGATAGATAGATAGATAGATAGATATGAGATAGATAGATTGATAGATTAAAAAAACAGGGAGAAGAGAAGCAGACCTGAAGAAATATTCCAAGTATATGGAGGTCAGGAGCCGACCATTTAGACATCTCACCGCAGCACACTGTAGTATTCCATTATAAAAAGTGATTTTTGTACTACACTTATGCACATGTATATGATGTTTATTTATATGTATATGATGTTTATTTATATGTATATGATGTTTATTTATATGTATATGATGTTTATTTATATGTATATGATGTTTATTTATATGTATATGATGTTTATTTATATGTATATGATGTTTATTTATATGTATATGATGTTTATTTATATGTATATGATGTTTATTTATATGTATATGATGTTTATTTATATGTATATGATGTTTATTTATATGTATATGATGCCGTATATATGAACTGTTTTCAAGATTTAATTGTGCGATTATTATGGATTTTTTCACTGATTTGTTAATGTGTTATGAAATTGATTCCCTTATAAAAAGTGGGTGTTGCGCCATTTGTATTGAGCTTGAGGAAGACCCGGAGAGCTGGATGAAACGTCACTGTACGACATTCACGTTTTGATGGAATACATTTTCACGCCTACACGGATATTTGTGCGCTGCGGATTTATCTTTACTTGCTGTTTATATATGGACCCCTGACTCAGGTCTGGTTCTGCGTGCACCTTGCATTGGACTTAAACACATTGAAGGGGGCGCTGTTTTCCTTTTGTTATCTATAGATAGATAGATGACAGAAGGTAAACATAGGGTCAGCAGCACTCTACAAATTCTGTCTTTATTCATTAAAGGGGTACTCCACTGCTCAGCGTTTGGAAAAAAAAACTGTTCCGAACGCTGGAGACGGTGGTGAGAGCTTGTGACATCATAGCCCCACCCCCTCATGATGTCACACCCGCCCCCTCAATGCAAGTCTATGGAAGGGGGCGTGACGGCTGTCACGCCCCCTCCCATAGACTTGCATTGAGGGGGCAGAGCATGATGTCACCAGGGGGCGGGGCTAGGATGTCACGAGCACCCGGTTCCAGCGTTCGGAACAGTTTGTTCCAAACGCCTAGCAGGGGAGTACCACTTTAAAGGAGTAGTCCAGTGGTGACCCAGTGGTGAAAAACTTATCCCCTATCCTAAGGATAGGGGATAAGTTGCAGATCGCGGGGGGTCCGACCGCTGGGGCCCCCTGCGATCTCCTGTACGGAGCCCCGACAGCCCGCGGGAAGGGGGCGTGTCAACCTCCACACGAAGCGGCGGCCGACACGCCCCCTCAATACAACTCTATGGCAGAGCCAAAGCGCTGCCTTCGGCAATCCCCGGCTCTGCCATAGAGATGTATTGAGGGGGAGTGTCGGCCGCCGCTTCGTGCGGAGGTCGACACCCGCTATCTGGCCGGAGAGCCTGGCCCCCATACAGAGAGATTGCAGGGGGCCCCAGCAGTGGGACCCCCCGCGATCTCAAACTTATCCCCTATCCTTAGGATAGGGGATCAGTTTTTCACCACTGGACTACCCCTTTAAGTGTTAAGAACAATGTTTCGGTGTCTCACACGGCCATTGCATATATGAGGGTATAAATAGCCGTAGACTACAAGTGACAACATGACATAATTACAGCATTTCTCATATAGTATTACAGTGATCACACAATGGTACAATGTTCAACCTCAACTAAATGTTATAGACGGGGGCATCCAAGCCGTATTTCCTAATGGTTTATATCTATGTTGGTTAAAGTGATCTCTGAATCCGCTTATAGTTTTGCCTCCATAGATAAAATGACATGGACAGAGGACATAAAGAATAATACTAGACATGTAAGATTGTGTATTCCTCAGGGGCGGGAATCTGTGAGGGAGGAGCCTTTCACCATTGTAATAATGCATGTACAGAATGCAGAAGAACCCTTGTCCTGAACTGTCAGATGTTTTTGTTATCTACGAGATTTAAAGGGGTTATCCAGGAAAAAAATTTTTTTTATATATCAACTGGCTCCAGAAAGTTAAACAGATTTGTAAATTACTTCTATTAAAAAAATCTTAATCCTTTCAGTACTTATGAGCTTCTGAAGTTAAGGTTGTTCTTTTCTGTCTTAAGTGCTCTCTGATGACACGTGTCTCGGGAAACGCCCAGTTTAGAAGAGGTTTGCTATGGGGATTTGCTTCTAAACTGGGCGGTTCCCGAGACAGGTGTCATCGGAGAGCACTTAGACAGAAAAGAACAACCTTAACTTCAGAAGCTCATAAGTACTGAAAGGATTAAGATTTTTTTAATAGAAGTAATTTACAAATCTGTTTAACTTTCTGGAGCCAGGTGATATATCAAAAAAAGTTTTTTCCTGGATAACCCTTTAAGTGAAATGTCTGTTGGCCCCAGTCAGTCAAGTAGATTCGGAGGTCTTCTGTAGGACATCAGTGGATTGGTCTGAAATTCTGGTATTTCAGGATAATAATGTCCCAGTAAATTCCAGTCTTTATTTATCACACACGCTCTCTATGCCGATTGGTCATTATAGGGCGAAAAAAAGCCATGCAAGACAAACTGTTTTTTTGAGATCGTGTCCATCCATAGAAAGGACCCATTCTTTACATCGGTGAACCAGCAATCTAGGATGAACACCTTGTCCAGAGCTGGGTCAACATTGTCATCCAGACGAATAATGCGTCTCACCCTCATCACATGGCTGATGGGCAGGGATAGCACCATGAGACGAGGATGGCGGCTGTTACAATTAGGGTTGGGTGCGAATATTCGCATTTCAAATTTTTATTGCAAATATCGCTGATTTGTGAATTCGCGAATATTGTGAATATATTCACTATATATTCGAAATTACGAATATTCACTTTTTTCCGCATATGCGCATATTCCTTCTTTTCACTTATGGGCCAATTAGAATGATGCAAATACACTTGTCAGAAGTTATCAACAACATCCCTAGCAACCAATAGTAAAGTTGCCCACCCCCTCACTGTTATGGGCAATGCCGCTCATCACTAGTTACAATGAGAGACATAGTCACAATTGGTAAATTTGGTAAAAAGATCAGTGAAAAATGGCCATTTCTAATTGGTACCAAGATTGGGTGTCAAGAAATTGCACTGATTCCCTAAAGAATGTTAAAGTAAATCAGATATTAGTGCAGATGTTGTCAATATATGTGTAAAAATCATGGTGTTTTGCCTCAACGCCGGTTCAAATGAGGAATACATCGTCTATGTATCGCCACCACCCCAGCTCAACAACAATTATTTTCTCTTTATTATGTCTTCTATATGCAAATACCAGGGACCGTCATGGGCACTTTTGTAGCCCCCCAGTGTATGCTAATATCTATGTGGCCTCGCTGAAGGAAAAACACATTTATGTATCCGACCACTTGGGCCATGTTCTTGGGTGGTGGCGGTATATAGAAAATGTCTCATCTGGACGGGCACTGAGGCTGAACTCCATGAATTTCACTAATTTCTTAACAACTACTGCACGAATATCTGATAAACCATAATATTCTCTAGGGAATAGATAGATAGATAGATAGATAGATAGATAGACAAAGAATAAGTCAGCCAGCACTTTAGTTGATACCAAACTATTATATGGACCTGGCCTGCAGGTGCACGCTACTAGGCTAAATATACAGCAATAGAAGAATACAGCAGCACACTGCCAGCACAAGGATATAGGTGAAACATGAACATGCAGATAAAACATGGAGAGCTATACAGCTATGGTGTAATAGATGCAAATGTGAAACTATGAAATAGTGAGGCACTTAGCTCGCAAATTTGTCTCCGCCGGCGGTCAAATAGCTTGGATCGTCCCACCGCGATAAGGTGGCCTCCTTGGGACGGACCCTACACTGTGAATGTACCTTATCGCGGTGTGACGGTTCAAGCTATTTGACCGCCGGCGGAGACAAATTTGCGAGCTAAGTGCCTCACTATTTCATAGTTTCACATTTGCATCTATTACACCATAGCTGTATAGTCTCCATGTTTTATCTGCATGTTCATGTTTCACCTATATCCTTGTGCTGGCAGTGTGCAGCTGCATTCTTCTGTTGCTAGATAGATAGATAGATAGATAGATAGCAACAGGAGAATACAGCAGCACACTGCTAGCACAAAGATATAGATGAAACATGAGTATATAGATGAAACATGAAAAGCTATACAGCTATAGTGCAATAAATGAAAATAAGAAATTATGAAATTATGAAACAGTGAGGTACTTAGCTTGCAAATTTGATAGATAGATAGATATGAGATAGATAGATATGAGATAGATAGATAGATATGAGATAGATATGAGATAGATAGATATGAGATAGATAGATAGATATGAGATAGATATGAGATAGATAGATATGAGATAGATAGATATGAGATAGATATGAGATAGATAGATAGACATGAGATAGATAGATATGAGATAGATAGATAGATAGATAGATATGATATAGATAGATAGATAGATGTGAGATATATAGATAGATATGAGATAGATAGATATGAGATATATAGATAGATAGATATGAGATAGATATGAGATAGATAGATAGATAGATATGAGATAGATAGATAGGTAGATATGAGATAGATAGATAGATAGATAGGTAGATATGAGATAGATAGATAGATAGATATTAGATAGATATGAGATAGATAGATAGATAGATAGATAGGTAGATATGAGATAAATAGATAGATAGATAGATAGATAGATAGACATGAGATAGATAGATAGATAGATAGATATGAGATAGATAGATAGATATGAGATAGATAGATTTGAGATAGATAGATAAATATGAGATATATAGATAGATAGATAGATAGATAGATAGGTAGATATGAGATAGATAGATATGCGATAGATAGATATGAGATATATCGATAGATAGGTAGATATGAGATAGATAGAAAGATAGATAGATAGATAGATAGATATGAGATAGATGGATAGATAGATATGAGATAGATAGATATGAGATAGATATGAGATAAATAGATATGGGATAGATAGATATGAGATAGATAGATAGATAGATATGAGATAGATAGATAGATAGATATGAGATAGATAGATATGAGATAGATAGATAGATAGATAGATATGAGATAGATAGATAGATATGAGATAGATAAATACTCCAATAAATGAACAGCGGCAACTCCAATACGGTGAAAAAAGTGATGGTCTTTATTCACACAATATTCAGCGAACACAACAATTGACAATTTTCGGTTCTTTACAACCTATAAAGTGTTTTGGAACTTACTGTGCGGAATAATTTGGAACAGTTCATTGTAAGTTTATGTTTAAAAAAATCCTGTTATCATTAGGAGGTTTGTTCTATAACCTTTGAGTTGTTCACTTAATAGTTGATAACATTAGAATGATGCTGTTATTTACATGATTAATATAATTTGCATAATAAATTGTGTAGTAAAGTCTCAAGTCTTTAGCTTTAAGTGTCATTCTGTAAGTAACGTGCTGAACAATTCAGTCCAGAAACGCCTCTGAGTCTTACACATCCCACCAGGGAGAGAGAACCAGCTTACATTTCAGAAGGACTACAAGTCACATAGTGCCAATTCTCAAGTCTGACTAATTGCTTTGGGAATGTCACAGGGACAGGATACTAGTTGCTTCTGACAACTTCCAAGTGTATATCAAGCATTGTTTCCCAAGTCTGTATCATTATAAGTGTCTTTTTCTGTATTGGATCTTCATCACTTTTGAGGTACTCATTTCCAGGGGCCTCGAAATGGATCAACTACATTGAAGTAGTGGTTAGTAGGAACTGTCATTTAATTACAGGGTTGTTCCACTCCTGTCACTGGACACCATAACCCTCATCATAAACTACAAACACAACCCTAATTCTCACTGGCCAGCTAAGTATCCATAACATCATCATCACCATCCCGCCATACCCCAATCTTGGCATGTATGAACAGGATATGTCTGTGCGCCATTTTCTGCAGGTGTTTAAGGACCCCCCCAAGTGTGAAGAAGGACTGTTTATTGCAGGTTATCATCTGTGCTATGTCACTGTGGATCCGGAGACTGTTCATACTGGTTATTGCTATGTGGTGTCTGGGGTGTTGCAACGGTGTAGCAGGGTCTGGTGGTATTAACCCTGTGGGGTAAGGTGTTATTAACCCTGATTTGTCGTGATGCCGGGGTGCGGTTCTTTTCTGTAGAAGGCCCTGCCGACAACCAACCCAAAAACGGCAGACAATAAAGGAATATCCACAGCAGGAATTGTGAGATAACTGGAACTTTTACTTAAACTTCTTATGGAACAGTCTTTACAGTTATGCAGCTTCTCTAGAGGCAGCCGGGATGAAGGATACCTCACAGGCTTGCTGGGACTTGTAGTATTGAGATTTATGCAGGCCACTGTGCTACTAATTGTATACTTGAGTAGTAGTCACTAGAATTGTAGATAGAGCTTGATAACTCACATTTTTAGTGGCTGCAGGTTCCTTAGGGTTTGGCCTAGATGAGATGAATTGAGTATATATACTGCTGTAGTGTACAGGAAGAGAATTTAGAGACTACAGCCCCTTATATACTAAGGAGGCTGGACTAATCCCATTGGCTGCAAAGCCTGTAGGTCCTGTACCCAGGCAACTCTGGGTACATCACATGACAATAGATCACATGACTCAGGAAGGTCCTATACATTTGCACAACTTTATATACAAAGAACAATATGCACAATACATTTTACAATGCATTTATATTAAGCAGTAACTGATGAGCAGGGGGGGGGGAGCCCTGCAGGAGAGCCCTATGGACTGCAGGGACTCTTCTTGAGGGGACTTAGGACAATGTCCTGTACCGGGATACCACACTATCTGTGGCTTACATTTTGGTCACATGTGCAGTGCGACATTTACGAGCGCCTCCACTTGGACTACAATTATGTGACTCTGTCTTTAAAAATGTCTATTCTATATCCCTTTATTCATCAGGGACTGTGTTTCCAAAAGTGATTTCTTCTACAAAATCTCCAGCGCGGCAGCCATGTGCCAGCCACTTGGAAAATCTCTCCTGCGCCACAAAATTCCAGTCACCCCAGGAAGAGTTAACAAGAAACTATCTTCATTGCGGGAAAACCAGTGCTCCTCCCCAAGACCAGTTTCCACCCCTCGGTGGAACAAAAAAGATTTCCCCCTTGTTGTACAGGGGGGGGGGGGGGAATTGAAGAGGATGCCCCTTCCGGAAGTTCCTGGGCTGCAGCCATCTTGCCCGAGCTGAACATTAGAGGGAACCGGAAGTCCCAAAAGAGCAGAAACAAGGCAACAAGGCATTATGTAAGTGTTAAAGGCCGACTTGCTGCCCCAGAAACGGGCCACTATCCCGAAGGAAGAGAGATGCCTCCTGGTGCCTCCGCCACCAATAGCATCATGCCCCGCCCCGCCCCCGGGCGGGGGATTGACGTCACATGGGGGCGGAGTCGTAACGTCACTATACTCCGGCCCCATGGTCGGCACCCGGCAGTTTATGAGTTGGCAGCGCGGCGTGCAGCTCAAAGAGGTGGGTCCCCAGTGGTGGGACCCCCATGGTCAGACATCTTAACCCCTATCCTTTGGATAGGGGATAAGTTGTCTTAGGGCCGGAGTACCCCTTTAACAATACCTGCAGCACTACAGAACAAGAAAGGACATTGTTTCCTCCCCCCCTCCAGGCTTGGAGAGAGATAAGTGGCCTGAAATGCCTCCAGACTCGTTATAAAGTAAGACACTCTCTAAGGAGAGACCATTAACCGAGTGTTTCAGGTTACAACGTTAAAAAATCTGCGTCTGGCGTCCTACCATGAACTACCGCTACAGAGACCTGTGTCAGAGATGACATCTATTTGTGTTGTCCCAGCACCGGTGCTGTCCTGTGGGGTGTGGATCTCCTCGGGCATGCCCGCAGCACACATGTTGGGCCCCCTGAGAGACTTTCCGTCGTATGTGAAAACTTCAAGCACATTATTATAGACTCATTTATGTTTACCATATTTACTGTATAATATGTTATTTATGTGTACTATGCCTTTAAGAGGGAGGAGCAGCGTAAACCAGGTGACTCTGTTTGCCCAATTGGAACCCCTAAATTGTCAGATATATAGTGTAGTGGGGAAGGAGTTGCCCCAGTCTAGCCTAAGCTGAGCTTAAAGGGGTACTATCTAAAGGATAGGGGATAAGTTGCCTGACCACGTGGGTTCCCGCCACTGGGGACCCCCGCAATCTCGCACGCAGCACCCCGCTCTCATCAGGCCCCGGAGCGAACATAGCTCCAGGTGTGAATTCGGGTAGAAAAACAGACATGGTCGCACATCTACAATCTTGTATAATTATCTGATTGCTTCTCAGCATAATATCAAAAACTAACAGGTTGTTATTATACATTTTTGATCAAAAAGTACAAGCCCACTCGCCACGTCAAGGCCACCTATCCAGAGTGGGTCCCTAACGTCCCTAGCATAAAATGGCGCAGCACCGGGCGGCGACCACCACCGCCATGACGCCTGACTGACTGGGAGAGCAAGGTAAGTGAGCCATTACACCTTGTTCACACTGGTGTGGTGGGGGCGGCATCTGTTGCTGCCGTGGCGCCGTGTCTGCGGGCGGGTGCGGCCTATAGACTGGTTTGAGAGGCATTGGGGCCACTTTGCCAGTGGGTCGCTCCCCCCCGCCCCCCCCCCCCCCCGTGGGCACTGGTGTCACGGCGTTGGTGGTCGCCGCCCAGTGCTACGCCATTTTATGCTAGGGACGTTAGGGACCCACTCTGGATAGGTGGCCTTGACGTGGCGAGTGGGTTTGTACTTTTTGATCAAAAATGTATAATAACAACCTGTTAGTTTTTGATATTATGCTGAGAAGCAATCAGATCATTATACAAGATTGTAGATGTGCGACCATTGTCTGTCTTCTACTCGAATTCATATAGCTCCAGGTCTGATGACTGCCGATCACGGGGACGGAGTATCGTGACATCACGGCTCCGCCCCATGTGACGTCATGCTCCGCCCCTCAATGTAAGTCTATGGCAGGGGGCGAGAAGTGAGGGGCGGAGTGTGATGTCACACGGGGGCGGAGCTGTGATGTCACGATCACCGGCTCCGTCATCAGACCCGGAGTGGATGTTCGCTCCGGGGCACGATGAGAGCGAGGTGCTGCGTGCAAGATCACGGGGGTCCCCAGCGCGATCAGGCAACTTATCCTCTATCCTTTAGATAGGGGTTAAGTTGTCAGCACGGTAGTACCCCTTTAAGTGTGGAAAAGAGGTGAAATCGGGGGGTGGAGAAATCCTGAGGGAAGTCAAAGAACAAATCTCTTCTCAATTCTACCCAGCCATTCTGCAAGAGTTCCCCCGTGCAGCGGAAAGTCAAGAAAGCGGAGAAAGCAATTGGACCTTGTCAGAACCCTAGCCGGCATGGAGGATCTACAGTCTCTAATCTCAACTGAGTATTAATCAAGTGGGTGGCATCCCTTCCACTCTGCTCCAGACTGTGTGTAACATCTGCACCCTGCTCAGTAAGGCAGTTATCTGTTACCTGACGTCTGTGTGTTTCTTTACCCACTGTGTCTGGCCGAGGAAAAGCTGTCTCCACCTCGCACCGTGTATAGGATAACAGTGCCCTGGCGTCACGGAGAAATTCTATAGAAATTCCTTTCACCCCTATGTCACCACATATTACTTTTCTGTTTGCTGCTATTGATCAGGAGTCTTGTGGGTTAAAAAAAATGTTGTATAAAATGTGAAAATGTCTGCCTCCCAAAGGGCCACACCATAAGTGTTTATTGTGCACTACAACTACTTCTACAACTTTGGACTTTGATGTCCTATTGTCTGTGTTACTAAAATATGCAAAATAAAATGTTGTCTTTTGTTGTGTAGTAGGGAACAGGACAATGCGGTGAGTGTTCACAGTTAAAGATAAGCAAACTTACAGTAAATTCGATTCGTCACAAACTTCTCGGCTCGGCAGTTGATGTCTTTTCCTGCATAAATTAGTTCAGCTTTCAGGTGCTCCCGTGGGCTGGAAAAGGTGGATACAGTCCTAGGAGACTCTTTCCTAGGAATGTATCCACCTTTTCCAGCCCACCGGAGCACCTGAAGGCTGAACTAATTTACGCAGGATAAGTCATCAACTGCCAAGCCGAGAAGTTCGTGACAAATCGAATTTACTGTAAGTTTGCTCATCTCTATTCGCAGTCTACACAATCCGAGTCTTACGTCTGTGTCAGTATTTACTGCACTACTTGTGTGTAGATTTATGTGCTAGTTGTGCGTTCGGTGTCATAGATTGTGATTATATTTTGCCTTGAAGTTTTCTCCTTACACCTATAGAAAATTCAATATGAATCCTTTTTAATTTTACAAAAAGACTTTAAATGTTGCTCCCGTTAAATGTACTATTTAAAAAAAAAACATGTTCTATGGTGCTTGCCAGGGACCTTAACTTTTTGCCTGAACATTAAACAGCGCCTGCCTTGGACACTTTTGTACCTCTGCCACAAGGGCTCTAGACTCAATTGCACTAAAGTTTATTGCACTTGTGTCGTTTCCATTACTCGGATTAATATTATTTCGTAGGGAAAACTATTCAATCCTGTTCAGTGCAGTTAAACTTTCTAGATAGAGATCCTGTTCGTGAAGATTTCACCATTCAAAATCCTCTTAGTGAAATGTTTATAACTACAGCATCCTGTTCTTGTATGGAGAAAATCTACAACGTCCTGTTTGTGTACCTTACACTTGTGCATGCTAGATTTTCTCTTTTCAGCCAAACCCACCCTCCAGTGCTAGGCTGAGGACGGCTTTCCTTAAGAGGGGGAGTTTGTGGTGTCCCGGATTTAGGTCACATTTTCCTTCTGTATGGGATCTGCAATATCAATAAAGAACAAGTTGTCATCTATAAATCCTGGCTTCTAAGGTGTTAATTTCCTGGGGCCTTAATACAGAGCTCAGCTACATTGAAGTAGTGTTTAGTGGGAACTGTCATCTAAATACAGGGTTGCTCCACTTCTACCACCTGACACTACAACCCTCATCATACACTACAATCACAACCCTAATTATGGCTTCTCAAACTTGACAAATCTGCCAGCTAAGCGTCCACCACATCATCCTCACCACATGAGTATGTGCTAGACATCTGATTTACCAACTTTAAAGGGGTACCCCGGTGGAAAACAACTTTTTTTTTTAAATCAACTGGTGCTGGAAAGTAAAACAGATTTGTAAATTACTTCTATTAAATAATCTTAACCCTTCCAGTACTTATCAGCTGCTGTATGCTCCACAGGAAGTTATGTAGTTTTTTCTGTCTGAAAACAGTGCTCTCTGCTGACACCTCTGTCTGTGTCAGGAACTGTCCTGAGCAGGATAGGTTTGCTATGGGGAATTGCTCCTGCTCTGGACAGTTCCTGACATGGACAGAGGTGTCAGCAGAGAGCACTGTCGTCAGTGACAACTTCCTACAACAGCTGATAATTACTGGAAGGATTAAGATTTTTACTTTGAAGTAATTTACAAATCTGTTAGATTTTTTTGGCACCAGTTGTTTTAAAAAAAATAGTTTTCCACCGGAGTACCCCTTTAAGGTTCTTTAAACAATCTCATTTTGTCAGAGACCTCCAGTGATCAGCAAAATCAATGGAAAACCTTGCAGCAAATATATATTTTTCCTGCAGCGCCTCCACAGGAGAGATAAAGCATTACATGGTTCCCATTACAAGGAAAACTCTGTCCACGCGATAAGTGGATGTGCTGGGTCCTCCAGAGGGAGGCGCTCTGATAGATCAAGGCTCAGAATGGGGGACTCCGCTCCTTTAACCCGAAGTTACTTTATGAGAAGCCCGAAAATATTTCTATAAAGCAGATGACCACTTTACAACCCATGTTAAAGGGATTGTACAATTTCAGGGAAATGTTCTTTCTATAATAAAAACTCACAAAAATGTTAGATATATTTATTTATTCATTTATTTTATTTATTGTATTTATTTTTGTCTTTACATTCTAAGAGCCTTAACTTTTTTTTTTCTCTGTCTGGCTATGTCGCCATATGTAGTTTCTTTTCCTCACGGCTACTTCTTGGGTACATACGGCTCAGAAATGGTCCCAGAAGTTTCCGACACTGGAGACGCAGCCCCGCATACAATGCGGGTGCTGCAGTCCCAGAGACACAGATAGAGAAAAACTGCAGCTTCATCCCCCTCCACTCCCCTCCCACATCATGCAGTTCCAGAGAGAGAGAGAGAGAGAGAAACTGCAGCTGCATCCCCCTCCACTCCCCTCCCACATCATGCAGTTCCAGAGAGAGAGAGAGAAACTGCAGATGCATCCCCCTCCTTTCCCTCCTATTACTGCTGATGGATTGTTTGATGACTGAGGAAATTTCTGAGCATTAACAAAGAGTCTGCAGATGGGAAAAGACAAACTACAAGCTGATATAAAGTTACAAAGATGTTGGTCTTTACTAATAAATTATAACTTACGATGTGTTCATGTTTTCTCAATCCCACCTCCAATGGTCATCAAGTGATGGCCAACCTTTAATAAAGCTTAGGGAAGCCTATCTTGCTTGTGGCTTATATGAGGGCTGCCCCATAAGTGCCCACAAAGGAACCATAACACAAGATTGGATTTCCAGGATGGGGATCCAGGCGTCATGAAAGGGGGAGGGTCAGGGAGAAGTGACCCCTAAGCTGTCCCTAAAAAACATTCTCCCTGCCTACTTGCCCAACTGCCCTAAACGACGGATCGACAACTAGGAGCCGGCCCCTTCCTAGCGCTAAAATGGGCGTCGAAGTCAAGAAAACAAACAGAACTGTGCAAAGTCGGGGAACAAGTCAGGAACAACCGGAATACAATAACCAATAAACAGATCTAGAAATACAAACAAGGCTGGATACAGCATACTAACAGGTCAGGAAATCAAGAACACTGTTCACACTGGACTCAGAACAAGGAACAAACTGGACACCCACTCCAATCATGGAGGGACATCAATACTAAAGTCAAATAGGCTCCAAGCTAGCAGGCACTCTCCACCGTGTGATCAGGACACTAGCCTACAAGGAAAGAAAAATCCTAAATACAAGCAAATATGAGTACAGACACAAGACTAACTGACTCCTAGATAGATGGATTAGCAAACGGCTCAAAACAGGATTCTATCCTAAGAGATCCAGGATCAAACAAGGTAAAAAAAAGGACTGACAAAACGCACAGTGTGAATACGGACTCAAGAAACACAAAGCATATGCAGAACAAACAATACAAGGATACTAAAACACGACAAAAGGAATAAAACAAAGCAGGCTAAAATCTATATATCATACAGGACAGATAACCATGGTTAAAACTCAGGATACATGTGCTCAGACAGACATAGTGAACATAATGCAAACATGGTCAGAGTAACAGGTGTAATTACCAGCCCAGAAGAGCACCTGAAGAGGCCTTATATATCCTACCAGTGCTGAAGGCTGGAAGCATTAACTCTTCCTAACCCAGGGAGTATCAACGCAGAAACTATACAGACATAAACATAATGTCTGAATAGGACCCAAAACAGAAAGATGCAAAACACTGAAAAATGGACATTACACCAGGCCTAGAGTGGGGTGGGGACCTGATGGCCACACATACTTCCTCTGGTATCAGGTTTTGTCTTAACACTAACAAACGTGGCTGCAGAGCAGGCTCAGAGGCTGAAGCATCAACTTTATTTTCACCTAAGAAAGTGAGGACAGGATAGATATGCAGGCTATACAGAGAGCTTCAGAAGACGTCGTCTATGTAGCGGAACTACAAACCCAAAAGTGTATGAGATGCTGTAGGGGTCTTTTAGACCGGGCTTTCCACATCCCAGACACCACGCCAGAACAGTAATTTATCCTTCCAGGATGCCAATTTTTTTAATACCCTTTTCCATTTCTTTGTCATTTCTCTACACTATGCATGCAATATATGCATGCATGTATAAGGTAGTATAATATACAGTAATTTAATTTTATTCTACTTACCCCATGTTTTTTCCACTTACCCCAAGGACCTATGATTAAGCAATATATCCACTAAATGGTTAATAAGTTGTGAATATTTTATACATTTATTATATGTTGCTTATATTAGCCAATATGGCAATACCAGCGTTTATCACCCCTAGGAAATTGTTTTCCTTTACAGATACTTCTTATGTGTCAGATCTTTTATACATCCAATCAATTTATATGTATCTTTATACTCCAGTATTTTCATGTCTATATATATATATATATATATTTTTATTGTTTATATTTTGACCTGATGAAGGTGAGTGTGAGCGTCGAAACGCGTTGTCCAGCATAATTTTATTTGTGAACAAAAAAAGTCCTGTGCACCTGTGGTGTCCCGAGTCTTCTGCTATATTCTGTAACAGCAGTGCTCTTCTAAGACCCCCTTTTTGTTGCTGTCTACGCCCTGTAGGGGTTGTGAGATTCCCTTCTCTGACAATAGATGTTGAGGATGGTGCAGCTCCTTCCCTCACCCATGTCCTCCTGCACATCACAGAGCATGCCCACTACACTCTCCCACAGAAATCAATGAGTCGCTTTCTAAATGCCGTGCACAGTTTAGGCAGGATAGCTGTCCCATCGTCACGTAAATATACAAAGTATACACTCAGATGACTTATTAAAGGGGTACTCCACTGCCCCAGCATTGGGAAAATTTAGTTCCGAATGCTGGGAGTGGGCTGCGGGGGTAACAACCCCCGCAGCCCGCACCCAGCATTCGGAACTAAATGTTCACAACACTGGGGGAGTACCCCTTTAAAAGTGGTTGTTGCTGCAAAACATAGCAAAAAGTGCACTATTCCACACCATGTTAGTACAACTTCATCTTGACTATTGTGAGACAAATGGGGGTATTAATGTGAGGGGGTATTAATGGGGGTATTAAAGGGGTACTCCGGTGGAAAATATAATTTTTTTTTAATCAACTGGTACTAGAAAGTTAAAGGGGTACTCCGGTGGAAAACTTTTTATTTATTTATTTTTTTAATCAACTGGTGACAGAAAGTTAAACAGATTTGTAAATTACTTCTATTAAAAAATCTTAATCCTTCCAGTACTTATTAGCTGCTGAATACTACAGAGGAAATTATTTTCTTTTTGGAACACAGAGCTCTCTGCTGACATCACGAGCACAGTGCTCTCTGCTGACATCTCTGTCCATTTTAGGAACAGTCCAGAGTAGGAGAAAATATCCATAGAAAACATATGCTGCTCTAAACAGTTCCTAAAATGGACAGTGATGTCAGCAGAGAGCACTGTGCTTGTGATGTCAGCAGAGAGCTCTGTGTTCCAAAAAGAAAAGAATTTCCTCTGTAGTATTCAGCAGCTAATAAGTACTGGAAGGAAT
The DNA here is from genome assembly GCF_029499605.1 of Hyla sarda. Taxonomy (NCBI): domain Eukaryota; kingdom Metazoa; phylum Chordata; class Amphibia; order Anura; family Hylidae; genus Hyla; species Hyla sarda. The sequence continues at coordinate 8,497,304 of NC_079193.1, read as the reverse complement.
AAGATTTTTTAATAGAAGTAATTTACAAATCTGTTTAACTTTCTGGCACCAGTTGATTAAAAAAATAAATAAATAAAGTTTTCCACCGGAGTACCCCATTAAATAGATTTGTAAATGACTTCTATTAAAAAATCTTATTCCTTCCAGTACTTTTTAGCGGCTGTATGCTAGAGAGGAAATTAGTTTATTTTTTAATTTATTTTTTGTCTTGTCCACAGTGCTCTCTCCTGACACCTCTGTCCATGTCAGGAACTGTCCAGAGCAGGAGAGGTTTGCTATGGGGATTTTCTCCTGCTCTGGACAGTTCCTGATACGGTCATCAGGTGTCAGCAGAGAGCACTGTGGACAAGACAAAAAAAAGAAATTCAAAAAGAAAATAATTTCTTATATCATATATCAACCGGCTCCAGAAAGTTAAACAGATTTGTAAATTACTTCTATTAAAAAAATCCTAATCCTTTCAGTACTTATGAGCTTCTGAAGTTGAGTTGTTCTTTTCTGTCTAAGTGCTCTCTGATAACACGTGTCTCGGGAACCGCCCAGTTTAGAAGCAAATCCCCATAGCAAACCTCTTCTAAACTGGGCGGTTCCCGAGACACGTGTCATCAGAGAGCACTTAGACAGAAAAGAACAACTCAACTTCAGAAGCTCATAAGTACTGAAAGGATTAGGATTTTTTTAATGCTACACTAGTGCTACAATATAAAGCACATGGGGTTAATGGAGTGAGGCCCACCGGGGGCACTACTGGAAGGTACTGGATAAATCGAACTGCCTAACATGACCAACCTCTAACTCACCAATGTGCCTATGGGAGATAATGCGTCTGGGTATCTGTCATATTTTTGTTGACGCCGACCAAACGAGCTTCACCCTCGAGCTTCGTACTGATATCCATATTCCCTAATGATACATAGAGAACGACCCTCCTTATAAGAACAGCCCCTACGGGAAGATCATTCTCTATGTATCATTAGGGAATATGGATGTCGTCATTGGGGTTCATGACCTATGACCTCCCTCTATAAGACATGGCGGAAAGACACTAAAAGGGCTCATGTAGACCCAAACCGTCTGTTAGGAAATGGTTAAAGGAGAACTCCGGTGGAAACCAAATGCTTTCAAATCAACTGGTGCCAGAAAGTTATGCAGATTTGTAGATTACTTCTGTTAAAAAATCTTAATCCTTCCAGTACTTCTCAGCTGCTGTATACTACAGAGAAAATTGTGAAGTTCTTTCGAGTCTGACAACAGTGCTCTCTGCTGACACCTCTGTCCGTGTCAGGAACTGTCCAGATTAGAAGCAAATCCCCATAGAAAACCTCTCCTGCTCTGCACAGTTCCTGACATGGACAGCGGTGACAGCAGAGAGCACTGAGGTCAGACTGGAAAGAACTGCCCAACTTCCTCTGTAGGATACAGCTGCTGATAAGTACCGTAAGGATTAAGATTTTTAAATAGAAGTAATTTACAAATCTGTTTAACATTCTGGAGCCAGTTGATTCGGAAAAAAAAAAAATTCCACTGAACTACTTCTTTTAGTCTTGTGGGTCAACTTGCCTCCCCCTCCATCTATCCACACTATGCCCAACTCCATCTATCCTCCTCAGCATGTCCCCATCTATCCACACCGTGTCCCCTCCTCAGCATGTCCCCATCTATCCACACTGTGTCCCCTCCTCAGCATGTCCCCATCTATCCACACAGTGCCCCCCTCCTCAGCATGTCCCCATCTATCCACACTGTGTCCAGTCCTCAGCATGTCCCAATCTATCCACACAGTGCCCCCCTCCTCAGCATGTCCCCATCTATCCACACAGTGCCCCCCTTCTCAGCATGTCCCCATCTATCCACACCGTGTCCCCACCTCAGCATGTCCCCATCTATCCACACTGTTTTCCCCTCCTCAGCATGTCCCCATCTATCCACACCGTGTCCCTACCTCAGCATGTTCCCATCTATCCACACCGTGTCCCTACCTCAGCATGTCCCCATCTATCCACACCGTGTCCCCCCTCCTCAGCATGTCCCCATCTGTCCACACAGTGTCCCCCTCCTCAGCATGTCCCCATCTATCAACACCGTGTCCCCACCTCAGCATGTCCCCATCTATTCACACCGTATCCCCACCTCAGCATGTCCCCATCTATCCACACCGTGTCCCCACACCTCAGCATGTCCCCATCTATCCACACTGTGTCCCCCTCCTCAGCATGTCCCCATCTATCCACACCATGTCCCCCTCCTCAGCATGTCCCCATCTATCCACACCGTGTCCCCTCCTCAGCATGTCCCCATCTATCCACACCGTGCCCCCCTCCTCAGCATGTCCCCATCTATCCACACCATGTCCCCACACCTCAGCATGTCCCCATCTATCCACACAGTGTCCCCCTCCTCAGCATGTCCCCATCTATCCCCACCGTGTCCCCCTCCTCAGCATGTCCCCATCTATCATCACCATGTCCCCCACCTCAGCATGTCCCCATCTATCCACACCGTGTCCCCACCTCAGCATGTTCCCCTCTATCCACACCGTATCTCCACCTCAGCATGTCCCCATCTATCCACACCGTGTCCCCCTCAGCATGTCCCCATCTATCCACACTGTGTCCACCTCCTCAGCATGTCCAAATCCATCAACACTGTGTCCCCCTGCATAGCATGTCCCCATCTATCCACACCATGTCCTCCTCCTCAGCATGTCCCCATCTATCCACACCGTGTCCCCCTCCTCAGCATGTCCCCATCTATCCACACCGTGTCCCCTCCTCAGCATGTCCCCATCTATCCACACCATGTCCCCACACCTCAGCATGTCCCCATCTATCCACACAGTATCCCGTCTTCAGCATGTCCCCATCTATCCACACCGTGTCCCCCTCCTCAGCATGTCTCCATCTATCCACACCGTGTCCCCCACCTCAGCATGTCCCCATCTATCCACACCGTGTCCCCACATCAGCATGTCCCCATCTATCCACACCGTGTCCCCCTCAGCATGTCCCCATCTATCCACACTGTGTCCCCCTCCTCAGCATGTCCCTATCCATCCACACTGTGTCCCCCTCCATAGCATGTCCCCATCTATCCACACCGTGTCCTCCTCCTCAGCATGTCCCAATCTATCCACACCGTGTCCCCCTCAGCATGTCCCCATCTATCCACACTGTGTCCACCTCCTCAGCATGTCCCCATCCATCCACACTGTGTCCTCCTCCTCAGCATGTCCCCATCTATCCACACCGTGTCCCCATCCTCAGCATGTCTCCATCTATCCACACCGTGTCCCCTCCTCAGCATGTCCCCATCTATCCACACCATGTCCCCACACCTCAGCATGTCCCCATCTATCCACACAGTATCCCCCTCTTCAGCATGTCCCCATCTATCCACACCGTGTCCCCCACCTCAGCATGTCCCCATCTATCCACACCGTGTCCCCTCCTCAGCATGTCCCCATCTATCCACACCATGTCCCCACACCTCAGCATGTCCCCATCTATCCACACAGTATCCCGTCTTCAGCATGTCCCCATCTATCCACACCGTGTCCCCCTCCTCAGCATGTCTCCATCTATCCACACCGTGTCCCCCACCTCAGCATGTCCCCATCTATCCACACCGTGTCCCCACATCAGCATGTCCCCATCTATCCACACCGTGTCCCCCTCAGCATGTCCCCATCTATCCACACTGTGTCCCCCTCCTCAGCATGTCCCTATCCATCCACACTGTGTCCCCCTCCATAGCATGTCCCCATCTATCCACACCATGTCCTCCTCCTCAGCATGTCCCAATCTATCCACACCGTGTCCCCCTCAGCATGTCCCCATCTATCCACACTGTGTCCACCTCCTCAGCATGTCCCCATCCATCCACACTGTGTCCTCCTCCTCAGCATGTCCCCATCTATCCACACCGTGTCCCCCTCCTCAGCATGTCTCCATCTATCCACACCGTGTCCCCTCCTCAGCATGTCCCCATCTATCCACACCATGTCCCCACACCTCAGCATGTCCCCATCTATCCACACAGTATCCCCCTCTTCAGCATGTCCCCATCTATCCACACCGTGTCCCCCACCTCAGCATGTCCCCATCTATCCACACCGTGTCCCCACATCAGCATGTTCCCATCTATCCACACCGTGTCTCCTCCTCAGCATGTCCCCATCTATCCACACCGTGTCCCCCTCAGCATGTCCCCATCTATCCACACTGTGTCCCCCTCCTCAGCATGTCCCTATCCATCCACACTGTGTCCCCCTCCATAGCATATCCCCATCTATCCACACCATGTCCTCCTCCTCAGCATGTTCCCATCTATCCACACCGTGTCCCCCTCCTCAGCATGTCCCCATCTATCCACACCGTGCCCCCCTCCTCAGCATGTCCCCATCTATCCACACCATGTCCCCACACCTCAGCATGTCCCCATCTATCCACACCGTGTCCCCCTCCTCAGCATGTCCCCATCTATCCACACCGTGTCCCCCTCCTCAGCATGTCCCCATCTATCCACACCGTGTCCCCCACCTCAGCATGTCCCCATCTATCCACACCGTGTCCCCCCTCCTCAGCATGTCCCCATCTATCCACACCATGTCCGCACACCTCAGCATGTCCCCATCTATCCACACCGCGTCCCCCTCCTCAGCATGTTCCCATCTATCCACACCGTGTCCCCACACCTCAGCATGTCCCCATCTATCCACACTGTGTCCCCCTCCTCAGCATGTCCCCATCTATCCAAACCATGTCCCCCTCCTCAGCATGTCCCCATCTATCCACACCGTGTCCCCTCCTCAGCATGTCCCCATCTATCCACACCGTGCCCCCCTCCTCAGCATGTCCCCATCTATCCACACCATGTCCCCACACCTCAGCATGTCCCAATCTATCCACAAAGTGTCCCCCTCCTCAGCATGTCCCCATCTATCCACACCGTGCCCCCCTCCTCAGCATGTCCCCATCTATCCACACCATGTCCCCACACCTCAGCATGTCCCCATCTATCCACACAGTGTCCCCCTCCTCAGCATGTCCCCATCTATCCACACCGTGTCCCCCTCCTCAGCATGTCCCCATCTATCCACACCATGTCCCCCACCTCAGCATGTCCCCATCTATCCACACCGTGTCCCCCTCAGCATGTCCCCATCTATCCACACTGTGTCCACCTCCTCAGCATGTCCCCATCCATCAACACTGTGTCCCCCTGCATAGCATGTCCCCATCTATCCACACCGTGTCCATCTCCTCAGCATGTCCCCATCTATCCACACCGTGTCCCCTCCTCAGCATGTCCCCATCTATCCACACCATGTCCCCACACCTCAGCATGTCCCCATCTATCCACACAGTATCCCCCTCTTCAGCATGTCCCCATCTATCCACACCGTGTCCCCCTCCTCAGCATGTCTCCATCTATCCACACCGTGTCCCCCACCTCAGCATGTCCCCATCTATCCACACCGTGTCCCAACATCAGCATGTCCCCATCTATCCACACCGTGTCTCCACCTCAGCATGTCCCCATCTATCCACACCGTGTCCCCCTCAGCATGTCCCCATCTATCCACACTGTGTCCCCCTCCTCAGCATGTCCCTATCCATCCACACTGTGTCCCCCTCCATAGCATGTCCCCATCTATCCACACCGTGTCCTCCTCCTCAGCATGTCCCCATCTATCCACACCGTGTCCCCCTCAGCATGTCCCCATCTATCCACACTGTGTCCACCTCCTCAGCATGTCCCCATCCATCCACACTGTGTCCTCCTCCATAGCATGTCCCCATCTATCCACACCATGTCCTCCTCCTCAGCATGTCCCCATCTATCCACACCGTGTCCCCCTCCTCAGCATGTCCCCATCTATCCACACCATGTCCCCACACCTCAGCATGTCCCCATCTATCCACACAGTATCCCCCTCTTCAGCATGTCCCCATCTATCCACACCGTGTCCCCCACCTCAGCATGTCCCCATCTATCCACACCATGTCCCCACATCAGCATGTCCCCATCTATCCACACCGTGTCTCCACCTCAGCATGTCCCCATCTATCCACACCGTGTCCCCCTCAGCATGTCCCCATCTATCCACACTGTGTCCCCCTCCTCAGCATGTCCCTATCCATCCACACTGTGTCCCCCTCCATAGCATGTCCCCATCTATCCACACCGTGTCCTCCTCCTCAGCATGTCCCCATCTATCCACACTGTGTCCCCCTCCTCAGCATGTTCCCATCTATCCACACCGTGCCCCCCTCCTCAGCATGTCCCCATCTATCCACACCGTGTCCCCCTCCTCAGCATGTCCCCATCTATCCACACCGTGTCCCCCACCTCAGCATGTCCCCATCTATCCACACCGTGTCCCCCCTCCTCAGCATGTCCCCATCTATCCACACCATGTCCCCACACCTCAGCATGTCCCCATCTATCCACACCATGTCCCCACACCTCAGCATGTCCCCATCTATCCACACCGTGTCCCCCACCTCAGCATGTCCCCATCTATCCACAACGTGTCCCCCACCTCAGCATGTCCCCATCTATCCACACCGTGTCCCCACCTCAGCATGTCCGCTTCTATCCACACCATGTCTCAACCTCAGCATGTCCCCATCTATCCACACCGTGTCCCCACCTCAGCATGTCCCCATCTATCCACACCTTGTCCCCCTCCTCAGCATGTCCCCATCTATCCACACCGTGTCCCCCACCTCAGCATGTCCCCATCTATCCACACCGTGTCCCCACCTCAGCATGTCCCCAACTATCCACACCGTGTCTCCACCTCAGCATGTCCCCATCTATCCACACCGTGTCCCCACCTCAGCATGTCCCCATCTATCCACACAGTGTCCCCACCTCAGCATGTCCCCATCTATCCACACCGTGTCCCCCTCCTCAGCATGTCCCCATCTATCCACACCGTGTCCCTACCTCAACATGTCCCCATCTATCCACACCGTGTCCCCCTCAGCATGTCCCCATCTATCCACACTGTGTCCCCCTCCTCAGCATGTCCCCATCCATCCCCACTGTGTCCCCCTCCATAGCATGTCCCCATCTATCCACACCGTGTGCCCACCTCAGCATGTCCCCATCTATCCACACCGTGTCCCCCTCCTCAGCATGTCCCCATCTATCCACACCATGTCCCCACACCTCAGCATGTCCCCATCTATCCACACAGTGTCCCGCTCCTCAGCATGTCCCCATCTATCCACACCGTGTCCCCCTCCTCAGCATGTCCCCATCTATCCACACCATGTTCCCCACCTCAGCATGTCCCCATCTATCCACACCGTGTCCCCCTCAGCATGTCCCCATCTATCCACACTGTGTCCACCTCCTCAGCATGTCCCCATCCATCAACACTGTGTCCCCCTGCATAGCATGTCCCCATCTATCCACACCGTGTCCCCCTCCTCAGCATGTCCCCATCTATCCACACCGTGTCCCCTCCTCAGCATGTCCCCATCTATCCACACCATGTCCCCACACCTCAGCATGTCCCCATCTATCCACACAGTATCCCCCTCTTCAGCATGTCCCCATCTATCCACACAGTGTCCCCCTCCTCAGCATGTCTCCATCTATCCACACCGTGTCCCCCAGCTCAGCATGTCCCCATCTATCCACACCGTGTCCCCACATCAGCATGTCCCCATCTATCCACACCGTGTCTCCACCTCAGCATGTCCCCATCTATCCACACCGTGTCCCCCTCAGCATGTCCCCATCTATCCACACTGTGTCCCCCTCCTCAGCATGTCCCTATCCATCCACACTGTGTCCCCCTCCATAGCATGTCCCCATCTATCCACACCGTGTCCTCCTCCTCAGCATGTCCCCATCTATCCACACCGTGTCCCCCTCAGCATGTCCCCATCTATCCACACTGTGTCCACCTCCTCAGCATGTCCCCATCCATCCACACTGTGTCTTCCTCCATAGCATGTCCCCATCTATCCACACCATGTCCTCCTCCTCAGCATGTCCCCATCTATCCACACCGTGTCCCCCTCCTCAGCATGTCCCCATCTATCCACACCATGTCCCCACACCTCAGCATGTCCCCATCTATCCACACAGTATCCCCCTCTTCAGCATGTCCCCATCTATCCACAACGTGTCCCCCACCTCAGCATGTCCCCATCTATCCACACCGTGTCCCCACATCAGCATGTCCCCATCTATCCACACCGTGTCTCCACCTCAGCATGTCCCCATCTATCCACACCGTGTCCCCCTCAGCATGTCCCCATCTATCCACACTGTGTCCCCCTCCTCAGCATGTCCCTATCCATCCACACTGTGTCCCCCTCCATAGCATGTCCCCATCTATCCACACCGTGTCCTCCTCCTCAGCATGTCCCCATCTATCCACACCGTCTCCCCCTCCTCAGCATGTTCCCATCTATCCACACCGTGCCCCCCTCCTCAGCATGTCCCCATCTATCCACACCATGTCCCCACACCTCAGCATGTCCCCATCTATCCACACCGTGTCCCCCTCCTCAGCATGTTCCCATCTATCCACACCGTGTCCCCCTCCTCAGCATGTCCCCATCTATCCACACCGTGTCCCCCACCTCAGCATGTCCCCATCTATCCACACCGTGTCCCCACCTCAGCATGTCCCCTTCTATCCACACCATGTCTCAACCTCAGCATGTCCCCATCTATCCACACCGTGTCCCCACCTCAGCATGTCCCCATCTATCCACACCGTGTCCCCCTCCTCAGCATGTCCCCATCTATCCACACCGTGTCCCCCACCTCAGCATGTCCCCATCTATCCACACCGTGTCCCCACCTCAGCATGTCCCCATCTATCCACACCGTGTCTCCACCTCAGCATGTCCCCATCTATCCACACAGTGTCCCCACCTCAGCATGTCCCCATCTATCCACACCGTGTCCCCCTCCTCAGCATGTCCCCATCTATCCACACCGTGTCCCTACCTCAACATGTCCCCATCTATCCACACCGTGTCCCTACCTCAGCATGTCCCCCATCTATCCACACCGTGTCCCCCTCAGCATGTCCCCATCTATCCACACTGTGTCCCCCTCCTCAGCATGTCCCCATCCATCCCCACTGTGTCCCCCTCCATAGCATGTCCCCATCTATCCACACCGTGTCCCCACCTCAGCATGTCCCCATCTATCCACACCGTGTCCCCCTCCTCAGCATGTCCCCATCTATCTACACCATGTCCCCACCTCAGCATGTCCCCATCTATCCACACCGTGTCTCCACCTCAGCATGTCCCCATCTATCCACACCGTGTCCCCACCTCAGCATGTCCCCATCTATCCACACCGTGTCCCCCTCCTCAGCATGTCCCCATCTATCCACACCGTGTCCCTACCTCAACATGTCCCCATCTATCCACACCGTGTCCCTACCTCAGCATGTCCCCCATCTATCCACACCGTGTCCCCCTCAGCATGTCCCCATCTATCCACACTGTGTCCCCCTCCTCAGCATGTCCCCATCCATCCCCACCGTGTCCTCCTCCTCAGCATGTCCCCATCTATCCACACCGTGTCCCCCTCCTCAGCATGTCCCCATCTATCCACACCGTGTCCCTACCTCAACATGTCCCCATCTATCCACACCGTGTCCCTACCTCAGCATTTCCCCCATCTATCCACACCGTGTCCCCCTAAGCATGTCCCCATCTATCCACACTGTGTCCCCCTCCTCAGCATGTCCCCATCCATCCCCACCGTGTCCTCCTCCTCAACATGTCCCCATCTATCCACACCGTGTCCCTACCTCAGCATGTCCCCCATCTATCCACACCGTGTCCCCCTCAGCATGTCCCCATCTATCCACACTGTGTCCCCCTCCATAGCATGTCCCCATCTATCCACACCGTGTCCTCCTCCTCAGCATGTCCCCATCTATCCACACCGTGTCCCCCTCCTCAGCATGTCCCCATCTATCCACACCGTGTCCCCTCCTCAGCATGTCCCCATCTATCCACACCGTGTCCCCCTCCTCAGCATGTCCCCATCTATCCACACCGTGTCCCCCTCCTCAGCATGTCCCCATCTATCCACACCGTGTCCCCCACCTCAGCATGTCCCCATCTATCCACACCGTGTCCCCATCTCAGCATGTCCCCATCTATCCACACTGTGTCTCCACCTCAGCATGTCCCCATCTATCCACACCGTGTCCCCCACCTCAACATGTCCCCATCTATCCACACCGTGTCCCCCTCCTCAGCATGTCCCCATCTATCCACACCGTGTCCCCCTCCTCAGCCTGCCCCCATCTATCCACACTGTGTCCCCTCCTCAGCATATCCCCATCTATCCACACCACGTCCCCCACCTCAGCATGTCCCCATCTAACCACACCGTGTCCCCCTCCTCAGCATGTCCCCATCTATCCACACCGTGTCCCCCTCCTCAGCATGTCCCCATCTATCCACACCGTGTCCCCCTCCTCAGCATGTCCCCATCTATCCACACCGTGTCCCCCTCCTCAGCATGTCCCCATCTATCCACACCGTTTCCCTTTCCTCAGCATGTCCCCATCTATTCACACCGTGTCCCCCCTCCTCAGCATGTCCCCATCTATCCACTCCGTGTCCCCCTCCTCAGCATGTCCTCATCTAACCACACTGTGTCCCCCTCCTCAGCATGTTCCCATCTATCCACACCGTGTCCCCTCCTCAGCATGTCCCCATCTATCCACACTGTGTCCCCTCCTCAGCATGTCCCCATCTATCCACACCATGTCCCCTCCTCAGCATGTCCCCATCTAACCACACCGTGTCCCCCTCCTCAGCATGTTACCATCTATCCACACCGTGTCCCCCTCCTCAGCATGTCCCCATCTATCCACACCGTGTCCCCCTCCTCAGCATGTCCCCATCTATCCACTCCGTGTCCCCCACCTCAGCATGTCCCCATCTATCCACACCGTGTCCCCTCCTCAGCATGTCCCCATCTATCCACACCGTGTCCCCCTCCTCAGCATGTCCCCATCTATCCACACCGTGTCCCCCTCCTCAGCATGTCCCCATCTATCCACACCGTGTCCCCCACCTCAGCATGTCCCCATCTATCCACACCGTGTCCCCATCTCAGCATGTCCCCATCTATCCACACTGTGTCTCCACCTCAGCATGTCCCCATCTATCCACACCGTGTCCCCCACCTCAACATGTCCCCATCTATCCACACCGTGTCCCCCTCCTCAGCATGTCCCCATCTATCCACACCGTGTCCCCCTCCTCAGCCTGCCCCCATCTATCCACACTGTGTCCCCTCCTCAGCATATCCCCATCTATCCACACCACGTCCCCCACCTCAGCATGTCCCCATCTAACCACACCGTGTCCCCCTCCTCAGCATGTCCCCATCTATCCACACCGTGTCCCCCTCCTCAGCATGTCCCCATCTATCCACACCGTGTCCCCCTCCTCAGCATGTCCCCATCTATCCACACCGTGTCCCCCTCCTCAGCATGTCCCCATCTATCCACACCGTTTCCCTTTCCTCAGCATGTCCCCATCTATTCACACCGTGTCCCCCCTCCTCAGCATGTCCCCATCTATCCACTCCGTGTCCCCCTCCTCAGCATGTCCTCATCTAACCACACTGTGTCCCCCTCCTCAGCATGTTCCCATCTATCCACACCGTGTCCCCTCCTCAGCATGTCCCCATCTATCCACACTGTGTCCCCTCCTCAGCATGTCCCCATCTATCCACACCATGTCCCCTCCTCAGCATGTCCCCATCTAACCACACCGTGTCCCCCTCCTCAGCATGTTACCATCTATCCACACCGTGTCCCCCTCCTCAGCATGTCCCCATCTATCCACACCGTGTCCCCCTCCTCAGCATGTCCCCATCTATCCACTCCGTGTCCCCCACCTCAGCATGTCCCCATCTATCCACACCGTGTCCCCTCCTCAGCATGTCCCCATCTATCCACACCGTGTCCCCCTCCTCAGCATGTCCCCATCTATCCACACCGTGTCCCCCTCCTCAGCATGTCCCCATCTATCCACACCGTGTCCCCCACCTCAGCATGTCCCCATCTATCCACACCGTGTCCCCATCTCAGCATGTCCCCATCTATCCACACTGTGTCTCCACCTCAGCATGTCCCCATCTATCCACACCGTGTCCCCCACCTCAACATGTCCCCATCTATCCACACCGTGTCCCCCTCCTCAGCATGTCCCCATCTATCCACACCGTGTCCCCCTCCTCAGCCTGCCCCCATCTATCCACACTGTGTCCCCTCCTCAGCATATCCCCATCTATCCACACCACGTCCCCCACCTCAGCATGTCCCCATCTAACCACACCGTGTCCCCCTCCTCAGCATGTCCCCATCTATCCACACCGTGTCCCCCTCCTCAGCATGTCCCCATCTATCCACACCGTGTCCCCCTCCTCAGCATGTCCCCATCTATCCACACCGTGTCCCCCTCCTCAGCATGTCCCCATCTATCCACACCGTTTCCCTTTCCTCAGCATGTCCCCATCTATTCACACCGTGTCCCCCCTCCTCAGCATGTCCCCATCTATCCACTCCGTGTCCCCCTCCTCAGCATGTCCTCATCTAACCACACTGTGTCCCCCTCCTCAGCATGTTCCCATCTATCCACACCGTGTCCCCTCCTCAGCATGTCCCCATCTATCCACACTGTGTCCCCTCCTCAGCATGTCCCCATCTATCCACACCATGTCCCCTCCTCAGCATGTCCCCATCTAACCACACCGTGTCCCCCTCCTCAGCATGTTACCATCTATCCACACCGTGTCCCCCTCCTCAGCATGTCCCCATCTATCCACACCGTGTCCCCCTCCTCAGCATGTCCCCATCTATCCACTCCGTGTCCCCCACCTCAGCATGTCCCCATCTATCCACACTGTGTCCCCTCCTCAGCATGCCCCATCTATCCACACCGTGTCCCCTCCTCAGCATGTCCCCATCTATCCACACCGTGTCCCCCTCCTCAGCATGTTCCCATCTAACCACACCGTGTCCCTACCTCAGCATGTCCTCATCTATCCACACCGTGTCCCCACCTCAGCATGTCCCCATCTATCCACACCGTGTCCCCCTCCTCAGCATGTCCCCATCTAACCGCACCGTGTCCCCACATCCGCATGTCCCATCTATCCACACCGTGTCCCCCTCCTCAGCATGTCCCCATCTATCCAGAACCTGGGGACAGCAGAGGTGGTGAAAATGCAGAAGAGAAAAAATAAAGGAAAAGAAAGAAGGGAAAGAGAAGAGGATGAAGAGAGAAGACAGAAGGGCGGAAAGAGGTTTGGAAGGAGGATAGAGAAATGGAGAATGTAGAACCAAAGGAGAGAAAGAGAGTAAGTAGGAAGAGAGAGAAGGCAGGAGAGAGAAAAAGTATGCAGGGAGGAGAGAGCAGGCAGGAAAGAGCGAGTATGCAGGGAGGAGAGAGCAGGCAGAAGAGAGAGAGTATGCAGGGAGGAGAGAGAAGGCAGGAGAGATGGAGCATGCAGGGAGGAGACAGCAGGCAGAAGAGAGAGAGAGTATGCAGGGAGAAGAGAGAAGACAGGAAAGAGGGAGTATGGATGGAGAAGAGAGAAAGCAGGAGAGAGGGAAGCGGGAGAAGAGAGGCAAGAGGGAGTACGCAGGGTGGAGACAGCAGGCAGGAGAGAGGGAGATGAGAGAAGACATGCGAGAGGGCGTATGCAGGGAGGAGAAAGAAGGCAGGCCAGAGGGAGTATGCAGGGAGGAGAGAGAGGGCAGGCCACAGGGAGTATGCAGGGAGGAGAGAGAGGGCAGGAGTGAGGGTGTATGCACAGAGGAGAGAGAAGGCCGGAGAGAGGGTGTATGCAGAACAAATGGAGGAGATATAAAGAGAAAAGAAAACAAAGGAGAGAGGAGAGAGAAGGCAGGAGAGAGGGAGAAGGGAAAGGCGGGAGAGAGGGAATATGCAGGGAGGAGAGTGAAGGCAGGAGAGAGGGAGTATGCAGGGAGGAGAGTGAAGGCAGGAGAGAGGGAGAATGCAGGGAGGAGAGTGAAGGCAGGAGAGAGGGAGTATGCAGGGAGAAGAGTGAAGGCAGGAGAGAGGGAGTATGCAGGGATGAGAGTGAAGGCAGGAGAGAGGGAGTATGCAGGGAGGATAGTGAAGGCGGGAGAGAGGGAGTATGCAGGGATGAGAGTGAAGGCAGGAGAGAGGGAGTATGCAGGGAGGAGAGTGAAGGCAGGAGAGAGGGAGTATGCAGGGAGGAGAGTGAAGGCAGGAGAGAGGGAGAATGCAGGGAGGAGAGTGAAGGCAGGAGAGAGGGAGTATGCAGGGAGAAGAGTGAAGGCAGGAGAGAGGGAGTATGCAGGGATGAGAGTGAAGGCAGGAGAGAGGGAGTATGCAGGGAGGAGAGTGAAGGCAGGAGAGAGGGAGTATGCAGGGAGGAGAGTGAAGGCAGGAGAGAGGGAGTATGCAGGGAGGAGAGTGAAGGCAGGAGAGAGGGAGTATGCAGGGATGCGAGTGAAGGCAGGAGAGAGGGAGTATGCAGGGAGGAGAGTGAAGGCAGGAGAGAGGGAGTATGCAGGGAGGAGAGTGAAGGCAGGAGAGAGGGAGTATGCAGGGAGGAGAGTGAAGGCAGGAGATAGGATGTATGCAGGAGAGAGAAGGCAGGAGAGAGGGAGAAGGGAAAGGCGGGAGAGAGGGAGTATGCCAAAAGGAAAGAGAAGGCAGGAGAGAGGGTGTATGCAGGGGGGAGAGAGAAGGCAGGAGATATGATGTATGCAGGGGAGAGACAGCAGGTAGGCTAGATTGAGTATGCCGGGAGGAGAGTGAAGGCAGGAGAGAGGGAGTATGCAGGGAGGAGAGTGAAGGCAGGAGAGAGGGAGTATTCAAGGAGGAGAGTGAAGGCAGGAGAGAGGGAGTATGCAGGGCGGAGAGTGAAGGCAGGAGAGAGGGAGTATGCAGGGAGGAGAGTGAAGGCAGGAGAGAGGGAGAATGCAGGGAGGAGAGTGAAGGCAGGAGAGAGGAAGTATGCAGGGAGGAGAGTGAAGGCAGGAGAGAGGGAGTATGCAGGGAGGAGAGTGAAGGCAGGAGAGAGGGAGAATGCAGGGAGGAGAGTGAAGGCAGGAGAGAGGGAGTATGCAGGGAGGATAGTGAAGGCGAGAGAGAGGGAGTATGCAGGGATGAGAGTGAAGGCAGGAGAGAGGGAGTATGCAGGGAGGAGAGTGAAGGCAGGAGAGAGGGAGTATGCAGGGATGAGAGTGAAGGCAGGAGAGAGGGAGTATGCAGGGATGAGAGTGAAGGCAGGAGAGAGGGAGTATGCAGGGAGGAGAGTGAAGGCAGGAGAGAGGGAGTATGCAGGGAGGAGAGTGAAGGCAGGAGAGAGGGAGTTTGCAGGGAGGAGAGTGAAGGCAGGAGAGAGGGAATATGCAGGGATGAGAGTGAAGGCAGGAGAGAGGGAGTATGCAGGGAGGAGAGTGAAGGCAGGAGAGAGGGAGTATGCAGGGAGGAGAGTGAAGGCAGGAGAGAGGGAGTATGCAGGGAGGAGAGTGAAGGCAGGAGAGAGGGAGTATGCAGGGATGAGAGTGAAGGCAGGAGAGAGGGAGTATGCAGGGAGAGAGTGAAGGCAGGAGAGAGGGAGTATGCAGGGAGGAGAGTGAAGGCAGGAGATAGGATGTATGCAGGGGAGAGACAGCAGGTAGGCTAGATTGAGTATGCAGGGAGGAGAGTGAAGGCAGGAGAGAGGGAGTATGCAGGGAGGAGAGTGAAGGCAGGAGAGAGGGAGTATGCAGGGAGGAGAGTGAAGGCAGGAGAGAGGGAGTATGCAGGGATGAGAGTGAAGGCAGGAGAGAGGGAGTATGCAGGGAGGAGAGTGAAGGCAGGAGAGAGGGAGTATGCAGGGAGGAGAGTGAAGGCAGGAGAGAGGGAGAATGCAGGGAGGAGAGTGAAGGCAGGAGAGAGGGAGAATGCAGGGAGGAGAGTGAAGGCGCGAGAGAGGGAGTATGCAGGGAGGAGAGTGAAGGCAGGAGAGAGGGAGTATGCAGGGAGGAGAGTGAAGGCAGGAGAGAGGGAGAATGCAGGGAGGAGAGTGAAGGCAGGAGAGAGGGAGTATGCAGGGAGGAGAGTGAAGGCAGGAGAGAGGGAGAATGCAGGGAGGAGAGTGAAGGCAGGAGAGAGGGAGAATGCAGGGAGGAGAGTGAAGGCGCGAGAGAGGGAGTATGCAGGGAGGAGAGTGAAGGCAGGAGAGAGGGAGTATGCAGGGAGGAGAGTGAAGGCAGGAGAGAGGGAGAATGCAGGGAGGAGAGTGAAGGCAGGAGAGAGGGAGTATGCAGGGAGGAGAGAGAAGGCAGGAGAGAGGGAGTATGCAGGGAGGAGAGAGAAGGCAGGAGAGAGGGAGTATGCAGGGAGGAGAGAGAAGGCAGGAGAGAGGGAGTATGCAGGGAGGAGAGAGAAGGAGAAGAGAAAAGGCAGGAGAGAGAAAGAGAGTGGGAGAGACGAAAAAAAGAAAGAGTGAGTGGCAGAGGAGAGATTAAGGTAGAGCTGGAGTCCCTGCCTGCTTGGTGTTTGCCCAGCGCCCGTCGGCTTCTTAGTTATCGTCATTATTGTACAATGTAATTACTGTATTTGGACAGGTTGACATTAGAGATAACTCACCGGTCATATCTCAGGCCACAATTAATAGATGCCCCATAGAGCACAATACACACAGCGTATCATAGAGACAGAGTCCAAGGACAACAGTCTCAGTATCCGCCCATCACATCAGGAAGTAGAAAGTAATTAGAAGATATAAAAAGGCAAACAAGAATCCACATCTACAACCAACTAATGTATCAACCTCTGGGGAAAATCAGGAAATTCTACATGTCCATCAGAGAAGAGATGGGTATGAATACTAATGATAATACCTATCGAAATAATGGACTACGAATAACAATAGTATAAAGTGTCTAAAAATAATGCCTATACTACTATCATACTAGCGGTAAAAATTTTACGTAATAATAATATAAAGATAACAAAACTACTAAGAATACAAATATTAATTAATAATAGTGATAAAACTTCTACTAATGATTAAGTGCTCATAACAATACTACTACTAATAATAATAATAACAAAAATACTACTACTATTAATAACAATACTACTACTACTAATAATAATACTACTACTACTACTACTAATAATAATAATAATAATAATAATAACAATACTACTACTACTAATAATAATAATACTACTACTACTAATAATAATAATAATAACAATACTACTACTACTACTAATAATAATAATAATAACAACAATACTACTACTAATAATAATAATAATAATAACAACAATACTACTACTAATAATAATAATAATAACAACAATACTACTACTACTAATAATAATAATAATAACAACAATACTACTACTAATAATAATAATAACAATACTACTACTACTAATAATAATAATACTACTACTACTACTAATAATAATAATAACAATACTACTACTACTAATAATAATAATAATAATAACAATACTACTACTACTAATAATAATAATAATAATAACAACAATACTACTACTACTAATAATAATAATAATAATAACAATACTACTACTACTAATAATAATAATAATAATAACAACAATACTACTACTACTAATAATAATAATAATAACAACAATACTACTACTACTAATAATAATAATAATAACAACAATACTACTACTAATAATAATAATAACAATACTACTACTACTAATAATAATAACAATACTACTACTACTAATAATAATAACAATACTACTACTAATAATAATAATAACAACAATACTACTACTACTAATAATAATAATAATAATAACAATACTACTACTAATAATAATAATAACAACAATACTACTACTAATAATAATAACAACAATACTACTACTACTTATAATAATAATAATAACAATACTAATAATAATAATAATAATAATAACAACAATACTACTAATAATAATAATAATAATAACAACAATACTACTAATAATAATAATAATAATAACAATACTACTACTACTAATAATAATAACAATACTACTACTACTAATAATAATAATAATAATAATAATAATAATAATAATACAACTAATAATAATAATAATAATAACAATACTACTACTAATAATAATAATAATAATAATAACAATACTACTACTACTAATAATAATAACAATACAACTACTACTACTACTACTAATAATAATAATAATAATAATAACAATACTACTACTACTACTACTAATAATAATAATAATAACAATACTACTACTACTACTAATAATAATAACAATACTACTACTACTAATAATAATAATAATACTACTACTACTAATAATAATAACAATACTACTACTACTAATAATAATAATAACAATACTACTACTACTAATAATAATAATAATAATAACAATACTACTACTACTAATAATAATAATAATAATACAACTACTACTAATAATAATACAACTACTAATGACTATGTGAAAATAGAATTTAAAGAAAGTTTAGCTAATTTATTAAAAAGGAAAAACTAAAATTTCCCATGGACATAAGTATTCATACCCTTTACTATGATGTGACCTAAGTATTCATACCATTTACTATGATGTGACATAAGTATTCATACCATTTACTATGATGTGACATAAGTATTCATACCCTTTACTATGATGTGACATAAGTATTCATACCATTTACTATGATACTACATGATACTTAGCTCTAGCTCCTCCCATTTCTCCCAGTCATCTCTGAGATGTTTCTCCACCTTAATCGGAGTCACCTGGGGTAAATTCAACTGACTGAACAAGACACAGCCCTGTCTATATGAGGTCTCACAGCTGACAGAGCAAACAGAAAGCCATGATGGGGAAAGAACTGCCTGTAGAGCTCAGACACAGCCCTGACTATATAAGGTCTCACAGCTGACACTGTATATCAGAGCAAACACCAAGACATGAGGAGGAATAAAACTGCCTGTAGAGCTCAGAGACAGGATTGTGTGGACTCACAGATCTGGAGAAGAGGACAAAAGCATTTCTGCTGCACTGAAACTTCCCAGGATGCTCAGTGGCCTCCATAATTCTTACTTGGAAGAAGAAACAACCAGGACTCTTCCTAGAGCTGCCGCCCCACCAAACTAAGTAATTGGGGGACAAGGGTCTTGGTAAAAGAGGAGACCAAGAACCCAATAGTCATTGAGCTCCAAAGATCAGTGCAGCCTCCACAATCTGGTCTTTATGGCAGAAAGAAAAAAGACGCTTCTCCTCAGAAATAACATGGAAGATGCCTAAAAATTACAATAAGGATCAGACTGTGAGGAACAAGATTCTCTGATTTGATAAAAATGAGATTGAACATTTTTGGCCTCAATTCTAAGCATCATGTCTGAGGGAAACCAGGCACTGCCCATCACCTGCCCAATACCATCCCTACAGTGATCATGGTGGGGGCAACATCATGTCTGAGGGAAACCAGGCACTGCCCATCACCTGCCCAATACCATCCCTACAGTGATCATGGTGGGGGCAACATCATGTCTGGGGGAAACCAGGTACTGCCCATCACCTGCCCAATACCATCCCTACAGTGATCATGGTCGGGGCAGCATCATGTATAGAGGAAACCAGGCACTGCCCATCACCTGCCCAATACCATCCCTACAGTGATCATGGTGGGGGCAGCATCATGTCTGGGGGAAACCAGGCACTGCTCATCACCTGCCCAATACCATCCCTACAGTGATCATGGTGGGGGCAGCATCATGTCTGGAGGAAACCAGGCACTGCCCATCACCTGCACAATACCATCCCTACAGTGATCATGGTGGGGGCAGCATCATGTATAGAGGAAACCAGGTACTGCCCATCACCTGCCCAATACCATCCCTACAATCATCATGGTGGGGGCAGCATCATGTCTGGAGGAAACCAGGCACTGCTCATCACCTGCCCAATACCATCCCTACAGTGATCATGGTGGGGGCAGCATCATGTCTGGGGGAAACCAGGCACTGCCCATCACCTGCCCAATACCATCCCTACAGTGATCATGGTGGGGGCAGCATCATGTCTGGAGGAAACCAGGCACTGCCCATCACCTGCCCAATACCATCCCTACAGTGATCATGGTGGGGGCAACATCATGTCTGGGGGAAACCAGGCACTGCCCATCACCTGCCCAATACCATCCCTACAGTGATCATGGTGGGGGCAGCATCATATCTGGAGGAAACCAGGTACTGCCCATCACCTGCCCAATACCATCCCTACAGTGATCATGGTGGGGGCAGCATCATGTCTGGGGGAAACCAGGCACTGCCCTTCACCTTCCCAATACCATCCATACAGTGATCATGGTGGGGGCAGTATCATGTCTGGAGGAAACCAGGCACTGCCCATCACCTGCCCAATACCATCCCAACAGTGATCATGGTGGGGGCAGCATCATGTCTGGGGGAAACAAGGTACTGCCCATCACCTGCCCAATACCATCCATACAGTGATCATGGTGGGGGCAGTATCATGTCTGGAGGAAACCAGGCACTGCCCATCACCTGCCCAATACCATCCCTACAGTGATCATGGTGGGGGCAGCATCATATCTGGAGGAAACCATGTACTGCCCATCACCTGCCCAATACCATCCCTACAGTGATCATGGTGGGGGCAGCATCATGTCTGGGGGAAACCAGGAACTGCCCATGACCTGCCCAATACCATCCCTACAGTGGTCATGGAGGGGGCAGCATCATGTCTGGAGGAAGCCAGGCACTGCCCATTACCTACCCAATACCATCCCTACAGTGATCATGGTGGGGGCAGCATCATGTCTGGGGGAAACCAGGTACTGCACATCACCTGCCCAATACCATCCCTACAGTGATCATGGTGGGGGCAGCATCATGTCTGGGGGAAACCAGGTACTGACCATCACCTGCCCAATACCATCCCTACAGTGAAGCATGGTGGGAGGCAGTATATAGCTTGGGGACAGGGAAACTGGTCAGGCTTGAGGGAAAGCTGAATGGAGCAAAGTACAGAGATATTCTTACTGAAAACCTGATCCAGAGTACTGGACCTCAGACTGTGCTGATCATTCACCTTTCAACAAGACAATGGCCCTAAGCACTTGGCCAGGATAACAACAGAGCGGCTTAGGGACAACTCTGTGAATTTCCTTGAGGGGCCCAGCCAGAGCCCAAACCCAATGGAAGATCTCTGGGGAGCTCTTGATTGGGGAATGCTGCTGTACGGACTCACTAATAGACCCTTTTTTGATCACTGAAGATTTAGTGTCTAGTGAACATCAATTAATGTTGGGTTCTAAATTTGGGCTCATTTTTTACAAATTTACAAGAGTTACAAATCCACTGCATTCCTTCACACAGTCTCTTAGTTTAATGACAAAATCCAGACCAGTTGCCTCCACCTCTAGGGGGAGTTCAGGAGCTCAACTGCAATCAGTTGCAATCTGTGTTCAATTTTTCTACAGCACACCCACAGGTGAGATGAGGTATTACACCTGGCTATAATGCATAGACCTGCTGACCCTTCAGAGGGAAATGTACTTTTTGTAGGTGTTCTCTTACCCTTTTTTGGTAGCTCATGTCACTAGCCTCATAGCCCCCATTATTGATTTTAGACATAAATAAAACATAGAAAGGAAGAACTAGAAAAGGGGCGTGTGGCAACTTTTTGCACACCAATTACCTGCATTAGAATTCTTAACTCTAGTAGGGTAAAGCCTGGGTGACTCTGTGACCATATGTGACTATATTTCCATAGCTATTTAAATTATTGCTGTAACCTAGCTGTCAGAGCAAAGATGGCTGACAAAAGAAGAAAACAGCATGTTAACAGAGCAAGAAGAGGTCTGAGCAAAAATCTTACATTTGGCTTGAAAGTCATGTTAACTCTTTCTTATCTGCCCTGTGCCTATTGATCGGACACTTGCCCTGTGACTCATTTTCTTCCTATATGATATTTGTGGTATCGGGCTAATAAGCGTAGTTCCGTTTTTCCATGTCAGCCATGTAATTTATGCTGTGCTTTCTATAGGCTGATCTATATGTACATGTACCGGACTGAAGAATATTGGCATCATAAATCACCGACACCAGACACACCAGACATTACCTGCTCATGAACAGGAACCCTCAGGCCTCCAGGAAACCATGGGGGGAGTCAAAAATGTCAAACTCAATAGTAAGAACAAAAAACGTCGTCGATAAACCTGGAGCACTCAATATATTAGGGTGTCTGTGCCTCTGGGAAAACAGGAGGGGGGGACAATTTACTCAGATTTCTTTCTTGGTAACTAAAGATTCAGTTTTAAAACTTAATAATATATTTTCTTGACATTTTTTAAAGAGTTTTATAAACCCATCAGTGTGCTTTGTCCGCTTTTGGTTTTATCAATGTAAATTTCATTTAATTTACATTTATAAATTTTTTTGTGTTTTTTTCGTCTTTGAAATGTGGTTACAATATGTTTATAACATAATTAATTTTTTTAAGCTTTTTCCCCTCCTCTTTGGTGTCATAGGTAGGGTCCCATGTAGCGGATTTTGCTAATTCTCCAGCGGAAAACGCACTTCAATGGGTAGCAACATAATTCCGCAAGTGGAATTTCAACTGCGGGAAACACGCTTTGAATGTGCTATTTGTGACTCTACCCTAAAGGGATAAATAAGATATTCAAATTAAAATTAAAACCTTTTTAGATTTCTAGTAGTTTTTTTTTATTATTATTATTATTGTAATAAAACAATCTGTTTGACATAGGCTGTGTATAGTTTAAAGGGGAACTCCGGTGGAAACAAGTAGAAATTTTTTTTTTCACATCAACTGGTACCTAAAAGTGAAACAGACTTGTAAATTACTTCTATTAAAAAATCTTAACCCTTCCAGTCCTTATTAGCTGCTGTATAAAACAGACAAATTGGTGAATTTCTTTTTTTCTGTCTTACCACAGTGCTCTCTGCTGACACCTCTGTCCGTGTCTGGAACTGCCCAGATTAGAATCATATCCCCATAGAAAACCTCTCTTCTCAGGACAGTTCCTGACATGGACAGAGGTGTCAGCAGAAAAGAACTTCCCAAATTTCTCTGTAGTATATCTGTAGTATTCAGCAGCTGATAAGTACTAGAAGGGTTAAGATTTTAAATAGAAGGGATTTACAAATCTGTTTAACTTTCTTACACCAGTTGATTTGAAAACATTTTTATTCCACCGGAGTTCCCTTTAACCCCTTAAGGACTAGAGGTTTTTCCGTTTTTGCTCTTTCATTTTTTCCTCCTTACATTTAAAAAATCATAACTCTTTCAATTTTGCACCTAAAAATCCATATGATGGCTTATTTTTTGCGCCGCCAATTCTACTTTGTAATGACATCAGTCATTTTACCCAAAAATCTACGACAAAACAGAAAAAAAAATCATTGTGAGACAAAATTGAAAACAAAAAAACACCATTTTGTAACTTTCGGGGGCTTCCGTTTCTACACAGTACGTTTTTCGGTAAAAATGACACCTGATCTTTATTCTGTAGGTCCATACGATTAAAATGATACCCTACTTATATAGATTTGATTTTGTAAAAGTCATAACTACATGCAGGAAAATGTATACGTTTAAAATTGTCATCTTCTGACCCCTATAACTTTTTTTTTTCTGCGTATGGGGCGGTATGAGGGCTCATTTTTTAGCGGTACCATTTTTGTATTGATCGGACTTGTTGATCGCTTTTTATTCATTTTTTCATTATATAAAAAGTGACCAAAAATACACTTTTTTGGGCTTTGGATTTTTTTTGCGCGTACGCCATTGACTGTGCGGTTTTGTTAATGATATATTTTTATAATTCAGACATTTCCACAAGCGGCGATACCATATATGTTTATTTTTATTTTTATTTACACAGTTTTGTTTTATTTAAATGGGAAAAGGGGGGTGATTCAAACTTTTATTAGGGAAGGGATTAAATGATCTTTATTCACTTTTTTTTCCACTTTTTTTTTGCAGTGTTATAGCTCCCATAGGGACCTGTAACACTGCACACACTGATCTCTTATACTGATCATTGTTATCCCATAGGGGGCTAGAACACTGCACACACTGATCTTTTACATTGATCATTGTTATCCCATAGGAAACTATAACACTGCACACACTGATTTTTTACATTGATCATTGTTATCCCATAGGAGACTATAACACTGCACACACTGATCTTTTACATTGATCATTGTTATCCCATAGGAGACTATAACACTGCACACACTGATCTCTTATACTGATCATTGTTATCCCATAGGGGGCTAGAACACTGCACACACTGATCTTTTACATTGATCATTGTTATCCCATAGGAAACTATAACACTGCACACACTGATTTTTTACATTGATCATTGTTATCCCATAGGAGACTATAACACTGCACACACTGATCTTTTACATTGATCATTGTTATCCCATAGGAGACTATAACACTGCACACACTGATCTCTTATACTGATCATTGTTATCCCATAGGGGACTATAACACTGCACACACTGATCTTTTACATTGATCATTGTTATCCCATAGGAGACTATAACACTGCACACACTGATCTTTTACATTGATCATTGTTATCCCATAGGGGGCTATAACACTGCACATACTAATCTTTTAGATTGGTCACTGTTATCCCATAGGAGACTATAACACTGAACACACTGATCTTTTACACTGATCATTGTTATCCCATAGGGGCTATAACACTGCACACACTGATCTTTTACACTGATCAATGGTTTCTTATAGGAAACCAGTGATCAATGATTCTGCCGCTTGACTGCTCATGCCTGGATCTCAGACACTGAGCAGTCATTCGGCGATCGGACACCAGGAGGCAAGGTAGGGGACCCTCCTCGTGTCCTACAGCTGTTCGGGATGCCGTGATTTCGCCACGGACATCCCGAACAGCCCCCTGAGCTAACCAGCAGTGATTTACTTTCAATTTAGACGCAGCGTTCAACTTTATAGAAAGAGAAAGGACTCAGGAAGTACCGGTACGTCCTTGGTCCTTAAGATGTTAAAGGGGTACTCCAGTGTTAATTTTTTTTTTTTTTTAAATCAGCTGGTGCCAGAAAGTTAAACAGATTTGTAAATCGCTTCTATTAAAAAATATTTACCATTCCCATACTTTTTAGCCGCTGTATGCTACAGAGGAAATTATTTTCTTTTTGAATTTCTTTTTTGTCTTGTCCACAGTGCTCTCTGCTGACAGCTCTGTCCGTGTCAGGAACTGTCCAGAGCAGGAGAGGTTTGCTATGGGGATTTTCTCCTGCTCTGGACAGTTCCTGACATGGACAGAGGTGTCAGCAGAGAGCACTGTGGTCAGACAGAAAAGAAATTCAAAAAGAAACAAATTTCCTCCGTAGCATACAGCTGCTAAAAAGTACTGGAACTCATTTACATATCTGTTTAACTTTCTGGCACCAGTTGATTTATATTTACAAAAATGTTTTCCACCGGGGTACCCCTTTAAGTTAATCGGTGTTGCGGCTACCTTACTTTGGTTTGGGTCGATGGGCAAATAATTTTTTTTTTCATAATTTTTTTTTCTCTCTCTAAACAATGGGTATTTTATTGAACATAAATTAGAAAGAAAAAAAGAGACATTTACAATCACGGCATGAAATATTAAAATCCTGGCACTGAAATGACAGGTACGGATTAGCCGGTGGTGCTCCCGGTCCAACAGCAGCGCAAGGAAGAAAGATATCCAGCGCAGAGTGCAGCAAATCAGGAACTTTATTGAAGATCACATGGATAGGACAAAAGACACCAACGCGTTTCGGGTCAAGCTGGACCCTTAGCCATGCCATGATTAAGGGTCCAGCTTGACCAGAAACGCGTTGGTTTCTTTTCTGCTATCCACGTAATCTTCAATAAAGTTCCCGATTTACTGCACTCTGCGCTGGATATCTTTCTTCCTTTTGATATAGACAGTTTCACTCTTTTTTCCTACCCGTAGAACTTTTTCTTTTTGACCATGCAGTGGTCACGTATTTATCATTTGTGCGCAAAGGTACCTTTTTAGGCGCAAAGCTCCACCACCTACCAGTAGGCATGAGAATCACTTCTACCTTCAGCCTTTAAAGGAGTACTACCGTGCTGACAACTTATCCCCTATCTAAAGGATAAGGGATAAGTTGCCTGAGCGCACGGGGTCCCGCCGCTGGGGACCCCCACGATCTCGCACGCAGCACCCCACTCTCATCAGGATCCGGAGGAAAACATCCCCTCCGGGTCTGATGACGGGGCCGGTGATCATGACGTCACAGCTCCGCCCCCGTGTGACATCATGCTCCGCCCCTCAATGCAAGTCTATGGCAGGGGGCGAGACAGCTGTGACGTCACGATACTCCGGCCCCGCGATCGGCAGCCATCAGACCCCGAGCGATGTTTGCTTCGGGGCCTGATGAGAGCGGGGTTCTGCGTGCAAGATTGTGGGGGTCCCACTCCACTTCTATGACACGTGCTCAGGAGCTGAGCGCGGGTCATAGCCGGGTGGTCCTGGTGGCAGATAGCCCATCTCTAATGCCAGACATCACCGATCACGGTGATGCCCGGCTTTAACCCCTTAGACACCGCAATCAAATCTGATTGTAGCATCTAAAATGCAAGTAAAAATGTCCCGGCAGCTCTGGGAAAGTACGGCAAGTAAAAACACCAAACCTGCCAAATTCAGGACCCGGGAAAGTGTCTACTTCCCTCCCTCACAAGCGTCACAAGCGTCACAGCATCCACAGCATCATCCTGCTGCCCCTTCTTGATAAATAAGATCCACGCTAGTCAAACCCACCACCCAAATAAACGTGGGGAAATAGCTTTACCGTAGACATTCTATGATAAATCTGGGCCATAGATGTAAATGTATGAAAGGACCAATTCTGCTGAACTCACGATAGAAAAAAAGCTAGAAACTACAGAACATCCTGTCATGTATGCTGCCCGATACCTTACCACCTCAGAACCCGCTGTACGTTTCGCTTGTGCTTTGTCAGGGGGCGCCCCTCTCTTCTGTACCTGTCATTTCAGTGCCGGTAGTTTAATGTTTCATGCTGTGATTTTACATGTATGTTTTTTCTGATTTATCTTCAATAAAATACCAATTTTAGGTCATTGGTTTTTGTTAGAGATGAGCGAACTTCCAGTACTTCGATTCGTCACAAACTTCTCGGCTCGGCAGTTGCTGACTCTATCCTGCATAAATTAGTTCAGCTTTCCGGTGCTCCGGTGGCTGGAAAAGGTGGATACAGTCCTAGGAAAGAGTCTCCAGCCACCGGAGCACCTGAAAGCTGAACTCATTTATGCAGGATAAAGTCAGCAACTGCCGAGCCGAGAAGTTACTTCTTTTTGTTACTTCTTTTGCCCCCCCCCCCCTTCATTACCCCCTTCTTACTCATACTACTATGATACAATACACATATTTTCTGATATGAATACAGCATAGAATATAATATGTGATAGGCTGGGGGAGTAGGGTATATGGGGTGTAGCTGTGCGGTGACTAAAGGGCGTCTGGTTAACCCTTTCTATTTGTGACGTCAGGGTGAGGGCTCCTCTGCAGTGCTTGTCCTACCGCCACCCTTCCCAAGAGTGATAGGGAGGTATAGAATAATTGAATGTCCACAACCGGAGAGTTTGCTGAAAACAGTTGGAACTTTACTGAAGATTTTATGCAAGCTTCATAACCAGAACAGTCTCTATACAGGTAAAGTCTCTTAGAGATTGACAGTGGTTAGGACCTTAAGCGTTTTAGAGTCCGTAGACTGATATGCGCTGTTCCACTGGATTTAGGGGATTTAGTATCGGTCCAGCAGTCATGCTAGCTTTAGCGGGGATTTAGTTTAGAACTCACGGTTTAGTTTAGGCTAAGGCTGGCAGGTTTTCTGGCCTAGCTTGTCTTTGAAAGTTGCGCAGATCCGTTCTGCTAGTCTGGCATCCACAAGAGCAGCAACCCAAGAGAGCGATAATTGGCTACAGCTCCCTTCTATGGGCAGGGGCTGGACTAGAGCTAATTGGTCCAATACTTCTGTCAATCATCTTTACAAAGGGTTATGAGAAATCATGTGACCCAAGGACCTCCAAAGGTCCTCCAACATACCATAGAGGAATTAACACAGTCACATGACCAAAGGTCCTGCGACGCTTACAAGGTAAGCACATTAACATGCATTATATTAAATATACACATTATTAAATATATACACATAAACATTATGAAATTAGAGAAGGAGGAGGCGACTAGGGGCTGTCCCAACTGGGGGGACCATACCTAAACATAGTAACTCTGACTTTGGCGACCACCATACAAGGTACGGTATGCAATACGGTACCGGGACACCACAAACCCCCTTACTTAAAGTAAGTTGGCCTCGACGTCTGTCCCCTAAGACAGAGGGACGAAGTGAAGGTTGCTTTATAACAGTCCTGGGCATAACTTTTCAAATGTCCATTAGTCAGGCTGTATAACACTACAAGGTTATTTAACTTTTTAAGGTACAAACATATACATGGGTAAATTCAGGAAAAGGATTACATTATTATACATGAGATACATCCTACTTGACATTTTGAATCTCACTAGACATTTTTGAATCTCATTAGACATTTTTGAATCTCACTAGACATTTTTGCCATATTCGTTACCTGTTTAGTACGCTGAGGGTTTTACTGGCTTTCCTGAGGCTTTCTACCAATAAAATGGCTACTAGGGTCCATTGGCTACACGCTCTTACCCCTAGAACACAACAGATAAACCTTACCTAGGTTACCTTTTGATTACGTGTATAATTTTAGCACGCAAGAGCACCTACTGGCCGGGCAGGGCATCTCGCACATGTAAGAGAAAGAGGAGAACAGTTAGTGTACACAACAGTGGCATTGGAAAATGACATAGGCTACAATTCCAAAAGCGTTTACTTGAGTGTGAGATATTTTTGTTGCTTGGAGTACTAAGTTTAAGTGAGGTAAGTACACTTGAGTGATTAGTTTGAGGTATGTTACGCCTAGCGCTCCGGGTCCCCGCTCCTCCCCGGAGCGCTCACGGCGTCTTTCTCCCTGCAGCTCCCCGGTCAGTCCCGCTGACCGGGAGCGCTGCACTGTCATGGCCGTTGGGGATGCGATTCGCACAGCGGGACGCGCCCGCTCGCGAATCGCATCCCAGGTCACTTACCCGTCCCGGTCCCCTGCTGTCATGTGCTGGCGCGCGCGGCTCCGCTCTCTAGGGCGCGCGCGCGCCAGCTCTCTGAGACTTAAAGGGCCAGTGCACCAATGATTGGTGCCTGGCCCAATTAGCTTAATTGGCTTCCACCTGCTCCCAGACTATATCTGATCTCCTCCCTTGCACTCCCTTGCCGGATCTTGTTGCCTTGTGCCAGTGAAAGCGTTTAGTGTGTCCAAAGCCTGTGTTACCTGAACTTCTGCTATCCATCCTGACTACGAACCTTGCCGCCTGCCCCCGACCTTCTGCTACGTCTGACCTTGCCTCTGCCTAGTCCTTCTGTCCCACGCCTTCTCAGCAGTCAGCGAGGTTGAGCCGTTGCTAGTGGATACGACCTGGTTGCTACTGCCGCAGCAAGACCATCCCGCTTTGCGGCGGGCTCTGGTGAAAACCAGTAGCCTCTTAGAACCGGTCCACTAGCACGGTCCACGCCAATCCCTCGCTGACACAGAGGATCCACTACCTGTGAGCCGAATCGTGACAAGGTACTATGTATACAGTACTACTTGAGCGGTCAGTCTTGAAACCTTAAGGGTAGTTTTCCCTGTGTAGACCTTTGAGAAGGTGTTACTGATGGGTGACGGTAATGTTACTCTCAGAGGAGCTGGGAGAGTCACCTATTAGCAACTACTACAACACCTATTATTTAAAATGTTTTTTCTTTTTGTGTACACGTGCACAAGGCTATTTTTTCGTGTACAATAACCATTTACGTTTAGTTACCTTAGCACAAATGTTTATTAAACACTCCAACAGGGTTCAGGTGCATTCACCTGATAACTGCAACTTGAGCAAAGAATATTACGTAACTGTTGCGATATTTACACGTAAACAGACTTGCAAGGATCATCAGTCCACCTGCACTAAGAGTCCAGATATCACGGCTAGCGCTGTTTAGCCGGGCACACACTTACAAATCTTCTACAGCTAGGAGTCTCTTGGTCTAGGGACCAGGCACAAAAGCTTAATGGTTACGGTTTAACTGGAACAGTTTTATCATAGTCCTGCTAGGCACACTTCTTGAACGTTGCAGAAAAGTCTGTGAAGACAAAACTCTATAAAAACATGAATGTCACTTCAGAAGAAACTCTTGCAGTGTCGCCCTGCTCCTCTTCTGGAACCTCTACCCCTCTCAACATCAGAAACAGGCAAAGAATTGATGTGGCTTTCCCACACCACATTGGTAAGGGTAGAGTGGGACACTGTAGGGTTAATATTAATAGTTGGTGCTGGTTGAGTCGGCCCCACCTCCTCGTCGGGAGTGTGCCGCAGCACTTTCGTTGGTACTTGGTGGGCAGGCCAAGCCTCCGCGCCAGGAGTAGGCCTAGGTACTTTGGTTGGTACCCGCAGTTGAGGTCAAACCTCCTTGGTAGGAGTAGGCTTGGGCACTTTGCAGGAAACAGAAGGAAGTGGCTGCTGCTGTAGAAATTCCTTCTCCAGCTGGTAGGTGGAGGCATCAGGAGCAGGTCATTTCGGCCTCAGCAGGAAGGGGTCCGCCTCCCAATCAGTAGATGGAAAATACTTGAAAGGAAGCTGGGTTGGAGCTGCTGGTCTGGCGACTGCGGCAGCCCACTCTCCTCGTAGGCCCTGGACGGGGGTGTACTCCACTATCTCACCCACCTCCAGAGTCTAGAGTCCGTAGACTGATATGCGCTGTTCCACTGGATTTAGGGGATTTAGTATCGGTCCAGCAGTCATGCTAGCTTTAGCGGGGATTTAGTTTAGAACTCACGGTTTAGTTTAGGCTAAGGCTGGCAGGTTTTCTGGCCTAGCTTGTCTTTGAAAGTTGCGCAGATCCGTTCTGCTAGTCCGGCTTCCACGAGAGCAGCAACCCAAGAGAGCGATAATTGGCTACAGCTCCCTTATATGGGCAGGGGCTGGACTAGAGCTAATTGGTCCAATACTTCTGTCAATCATCTTTACAAAGGGTTATGGGTAACATGTGACCCAAGACCTCCAAAGGTCTTCCAACATACCATAGAGGAGTAAACACAGTCACATGACCGAAGGTCCTGCAACGCTAACAAGGTAAGCACATTAATATGCATTATATTAAATATACACATTATTAAATATATACACATAAACATTATGAAATTAGAGAAGGAGGAGGCGAATAGGCGCTGTCCCACCTGGGGGACCCTACCTGAACGTAGTAACTCTGACTATGGGGACCACCATACAAGGTACGGTTTGCAATACGGTACCGGGACACCACAGATAGAATATAAGATCCACAACCAGAATATAATAAGAATAAAATAAATAAAATATTCATAGACAAAGACACATACCACATCGATAAGGATCCCGTCTACTATTGCGAAACATGTTGTATAGATAAACCACAGGAGCGACAATTTTAATCTCAATCAAAATCTAAACTAAAATGCTGATATGTGTGATGTCCCAGTACGGGATGTAGTCCCGTACAGTACTTAGGCATTGTCAGGTTGAGTCCCTCTGTGTCCTAGGGGCCCTCCTTCAGTGTCTCCCCATAGTAATATATATAATGTATGGTGTTATGTGTGTTATGTATAAAGGACCCTTAAGGACCTTTGAGTTAGTCACATGATAATGTGTTCACATGATCTGTTATGTTAACCAGAGAGCACCAGCTAACCAGGTGACCTGCAGCTTGACCTATGGGCTCCTTGCTCAGCCCCCTTTATAAATGGGGGAGGTACAACAATCTCTCTTAGATCCTGAGGTCAAGTCCAGAGGTCTCAGGGTCAGTGTCCTGCACATCTGGAGGCCTCAACCTAAATTACAGCCACATGTCAGTAAGTCATCTCTGTCTGCTGTCACTGTCTTCAGTCAAGTCTATTATAGTCAGTGTGGCTGCGCTAAAGTCTATCAAAGTCACTACAAGTCCCATCAAGCTGCGAGGTCCCCTGTGTTACTGGTCACCTCTCTGGGATCCTGGCCGAGCTGTAAAGACTGTTACCATCTGTCTACCTCAGTAAAGCTCCTGTTAACCCTGACCTGGCCTTGGACTATTATTATCCTGCCTAACATGGGGATAGCGGTGCTACCGTTCGAGTGGTTACCGGGAAAACCACGCCCTGGCGTCACGAACACTTTGGGGTTAATAACACCTGCCCCTGGGCTACAACATCTGCCTCATTTACCTCACCTTCCCACCCCGTGGCACACCACATATGTATGTGACCCCACAAGTCTAAGGTCCTGTTCACACAGGGCAGATTTGAATGCACGTCACTTATCTCAGATTTCTGCCACCGAAAGATGCAAATGAGCTGTGAATTTCAAATCGCAATAACGAAATGGACGGCAAAAGGCTCGAATATGTGGAGAAACCCAGGGAGCTTTTTTTCCAGCCATGTCTGAACAGAGGCATAGAGCCATTTCTAGAGGACCCCTTTAACCTCTTCATTACCAGCACACTTGGGTTTGGCGGCAAGGCCCCTCCTTTTTGGCTAGATGGGGCGACCACTTTGTCTTCTGCTCTTTTGGATCCTTTTGTGCTACTTGTTTTGTTGGGAAGGGGAAAACAATCTACATAAATTCTAAAATGTTTTTTTGGAGTTTAACACTGTCCTGAGGCTTCTTCCGTTTGGTCGCAGTCACTGTAGACCCATAGATATAAATCAGTCTTGTTGTTCCTGTGGTTACACTGTGCAGAATGATCAGCTGTATGACAGCAACCTGCAGATCATTAACATATATAGTATTGTGCAAGAAGATGGAGGGGGGAGGGGACATAATCATTTTATAAACATAACAACAGATAAAACATTTGCTTAATTTATTATCTAATCCCCTAGAAGGTCAGAAGACCCCAGAAAGTAAGAGCCAAACAAAAGAGCTGGTAAAGTCTTCTCACCTCTCTTCCTTCATTCTCCTTCACACCGGACCAACTGCAGAGTCCGATCTGCTGTCTGTATAAGTATAGGGGTCTGGTCTGGGGTCTGGTCTGGGGTCTGGTCTGGGCTCTGTATTAGTTTAGGGGTCTGGTCTGGGGTCTGTATTTGTTTAGGGGTCTGGTCTGGGGTCTGTATTAGTTTAGGGGTCTGGTCTGGGCTCTGTATTAGTTTAGGGGTCTGGTCTGGGGTCTGTATTAGTTTAGGGGTCTGGTCTGGGGTCTGTATTAGTTTAGGGGTCTGGTCTGGGGTTTGTATTAGTTTAGGGGTCTGGTCTGGGGTCTTTATTAGTTTAGGGGTCTGGTCTGGCAACTGTATTTGTTTAGGGGTCTGGTCTGGGGTCTTTATTAGTTTAGGGGTCTGGTCCGGGGTCTGTATTAGTTTAGGGTTCTGGTCTGGGGTCTGTATTAGTTTAGGAGTCTGGTCTGGGGTATGTATTAGTTTAGGGGTCTGATCTGGGGTCTGTATTAGTTTAGGGGTCTGGTCTGGGGTCTGTATTAGTTTAGGGCTCTGGTCTGGGGTCTGTATTAGTTTGGGGGTCTGGTCTGGAGTCTGCATTAGTTTAGGGGTCTGGTCTGGGGACTTTATTAGTTTAGGGGTCTGGTCTGGGCTCTGTATTAGTTTAGGGGTCTGGTCTGGGGTCTGTATTAGTTTAGGGGTCTGGTCTGGGGTCTGTATTAGTTTAGGGGTCTGGTCTGGGGTCTGTATTAGTTTAGGGGTCTGGTCTGGGGTTTGTATTAGTTTAGGGGTCTGGTCTGGGGTCTTTATTAGTTTAGGGGTCTGGTCTGGCAACTGTATTTGTTTAGGGGTCTGGTCTGGGGTCTTTATTAGTTTAGGGGTCTGGTCCGGGGTCTGTATTAGTTTAGGGTTCTGGTCTGGGGTCTGTATTAGTTTAGGAGTCTGGTCTGGGGTATGTATTAGTTTAGGGGTCTGATCTGGGGTCTGTATTAGTTTAGGGGTCTGGTCTGGGGTCTGTATTAGTTTAGGGCTCTGGTCTGGGGTCTGTATTAGTTTAGGGGTCTGGTCTGGAGTCTGCATTAGTTTAGGGGTCTGGTCTGGGGTCTTTATTAGTTTAGGGGTCTGGTCCGGGGTCTGTATTAGTTTAGGGTTCTGGTCTGGGGTCTGTATTAGTTTAGGAGTCTGGTCTGGGGTATGTATTAGTTTAGGGGTCTGATCTGGGGTCTGTATTAGTTTAGGGGTCTGGTCTGGGGTCTGTATTAGTTTAGGGCTCTGGTCTGGGGTCTGTATTAGTTTAGGGGTCTGGTCTGGAGTCTGCATTAGTTTAGGGGTCTGGTCTGGTCTGGGGTCTTTATTAGTTTAGGGGTCTGGTCTGAGGTCTGTATTAGTTTAGGGGTCTGGTCTGGGGTCTGTATTAGTTTAGGGGTCTGGTCTGGGGTCTGTATTAGTTTAGGGGTCTGGTCTGGGGTCTGTATTAGTTTAGGGGTCTGGTCTGGGGTTTGTATTAGTTTAGGGGTCTGGTCTGGGGTCTTTATTAGTTTAGGGGTCTGGTCTGGCAACTGTATTTGTTTAGGGGTCTGGTCTGGGGTCTTTATTAGTTTAGGGGTCTGGTCCGGGGTCTGTATTAGTTTAGGGTTCTGGTCTGGGGTCTGTATTAGTTTAGGAGTCTGGTCTGGGGTATGTATTAGTTTAGGGGTCTGATCTGGGGTCTGTATTAGTTTAGGGGTCTGGTCTGGGGTCTGTATTAGTTTAGGGCTCTGGTCTGGGGTCTGTATTAGTTTAGGGGTCTGGTCTGGAGTCTGCATTAGTTTAGGGGTCTGGTCTGGGGTCTTTATTAGTTTAGGGGTCTGGTCTGGAGTCTGCATTAGTTTAGGGGTCTGGTCTGGGGTCTGTATTAGTTTAGGGGTCTGGTCTGGGGTCTGTATTAGTTTAGAGGTCTGGTCTGGGGTCTGTATTAGTTTAGGGGTCTGGTCTGGGGTCTGGTCTGGAGTCTGCATTATTTTAGGTGTCTGATCTGGGGGTCCGTATTAGTTTAGGGGTCTGTTCTGGGATCTATATTAGTTTAGGGGTCTGGTATGGGGTCTGTATTAGTTTAGGGGCCTGATCTGGGGACTGTATGAGTTTAGGGCTCTGATCTTGGGTCTGTATTAGTTTAGGGGTCTGGTCTGGGGTCTGTATTAGTTTAGGTGTCTGATCTTGGGTCTGTATTAGTTTAGGGGTCCGGTCTGGGGTCTGTATTAGTTTAGAGGTCTGGCCTGGGGTCTGTATTAGTTTAAAGGGGTACTCCAGTGAAAAAAATGTTTTTAAATCAACTGGTGCCAGAACGTTAAACAGATTTGTAAAATTACCTCTATTTAAAAATCTTAAACCTTCCAGTACTTATCAGCTGCTGTATGCTCCAGGGGAATTTCTTTTCTTGCAGAGGTGTCAGCAGAGAGTACTGTGGACAGTCAGAAAATAAATTAAAAAAGAAAATAACTTTCTGTGGAGCATACAGCAGCTGATAAGTACTGGTAGGATTAAGATTTTTATATAGAAGTAATTTACAAATCTGTTTCTGGCACCAGCTGACTTAATAAAAATTGTTTTTCACCGGAGTGCCCCTTTAAGAGTCTGGTATGGGGACTGTATTAGTTTAGGGGTCTGGTCTGGGGTTTGTATTAGTTTAGGGGTCTGGTCTGGGGTCTGTATTAGTTTAGAGGTCTGGTCTGGGGGTCTTTATTAGTTTAGGGGTCTGGTCTGGGATCTGTATTAGTAAAGGGGGTCTGGTCTGGGGTCTGTATTAGTTAAGGGGGTCTGGTCTGGGGTTTGTATTAGTTAAGGGGTCTGGTCTGGGATCTGTATTAGTTTAGGGGGTATTTTCTGAGGTCTGTATTGGTTTAGCGGTCTGGTCTGGGCTCTGTATTAGTCTGTGGGGTCTGTGGGAGCTCTGAGTCGGAAAACGTTCTCCCACATTTCCATGCTCTGCTCATCCTGGGCCTGCTGGTTTATGAACCATAGATGTAGCAGAGCTGGAGGCGGAGGACAATTGGACACTTTCACTTTAAGAGATGTTTCATCGGAGGGGAAGTGATCTTATAATCTTCTATCAAGTTCTTGATGATTAAATTATATTAAAACAGGGAAATAAGCTCACGGCTCTGATGATATTTTTGTCTCTTTTGTAGGAGGGAAATTACAGTTTTCACAAAGTCTGTCACATCTCCAAAGACTTTACAGATGTAGCAGAGCTTGTAGTGTTAAATGTAGCAATCCAGTATTCATCAGATGGAGCGGAAAACTCCACCTGTTACATAGAGCAGTGTTCACATTGTCAGATGTAAGAGGACTGGGTAGGTGGCATGAAGCAGACATACTAGAGATGATACAGTTAGATGTAGCAGAGGTGGCGCAGCTGGGAGTAAACCTTGGGATGCTGCAAATAGTTGTATACGTTTTATTGTTCACATATAACTACATTTGATGTAGTAGAGCTGACATTGTTAGAAATAGTGGAGCTGAGTTGTTAGAGTTAATAGAGCTGAACCTTTAGTATAGAACTGAGTTCATGGGGTTATCCTGGATTAGAAAAGTGAAGCTGATTTCTTCCAAAAACCGCGCCACACCAATCCTCAGGTTGAATGTGGTATTACAAATCGGCTCCATTCATTAAATAGAAACGAGCTGCAATACCACATACAGCCTGAGGACAGGGGTGGCACTGGAATAAAGTTTTCTACTCCTGGATAACATAAAAATTGCCAGATGAAATTGGGATAGGTGTTACAGAACTGAGTCTGTAATATAGTAGGGTGAGTATATAGAGTAGAGCTGAGTCTGTAATATAATAGGGTGAGTATATAGAGTAGAGCTGAGTCTGTAATATAGTAGGGTGAGTATATAGAGTAGAGCTGAGTCTCTAATAGAGTAGAGCTGAGTCTGTAATATAGCAGGGTGAGTATATAGAGGAGAGCTGAGTCTGTAATATAGTAGGGTGAGTATATAGAGTAGAGCTGAGTCTGTAATATAATAGGGTGAGTATATAGAGTAGAGCTGAGTCTGTAATATAGTAGGGTGAGTATATAGAGTAGAGCTGAGTCTCTAATAGAGTAGAGCTGAGTCTGTAATATAGCAGGGTGAGTATATAGAGGAGAGCTGAGTCTGTAATATAGTAGGGTGAGTATATAGAGAAGAGCTGAGTCTGTAATATAGTAGGGTGAGTATATAGAGAAGAGCTGAGTCTGTAATATAGTAGGGTGAGTATATAGAGGAGAGCTGAGTCTGTAATATAGTAGGGTGAGTATATAGAGCAGAGCTGACTCTGTAATATAGTAGGGTGAGTATATAGAGCAGAGCTGAGTCTGTAATATAGTAGGGTGAGTATATAGAGGAGAAATGAGTCTGTAATATAGTAGGGTGAGTATATAGAGAAGAGCTGAGTCTGTAATATAGTAGGGTGAGTATATAGAGAAGAGCTGAGTCTGTAATATAGTAGGGTGAGTATATAGAGAAGAGCTGAGTCTGTAATATAGTAGGGTGAGTATATAGAGGAGAGCTGAGTCTGTAATATAGCAGGGTAAGTATATTGAGGAGAGCTGAGTCTGTAATATAGTAGGGTAAGTATATAGAGGAGAGCTGAGTCTGTAATATAGTAGTGTAAGTATACAGAGAAGAGCTGAGTCTGTAATATAGTAGGATGAGTATAAAGAGAAGAGCTGAGTCTGTAATATAGTAGGGTGAGTATATAGAGCAGAGCTGAGTCTGTAATATAGTAGGGTGAGTATATAGAGGAGAGCTGAGTCTGTAATATAGTAGGGTGAGTATATAGAGAAGAGCTGAGTCTGTAATATAGTAGGGTGAGTATATAGAGAAGAGCTGAGTCTGTAATATAGTAGGGTGAGTATATAGAGAAGAGCTGAGTCTGTAATATAGTAGGGTGTGTATATAGAGGAGCGCTGAGTCTGTAATATAGTAGGGTGAGTATATAGAGGAGAGCTGAGTCTGTAATATAGCAGGGTGAGAATATAGAGTAGAGCTGAGTCTCTAATATAGTAGGGTGAGTATATAGAGAAGAACTGAGTCTGTAATATAGTAGGGTGAGTATATAGAGTAGAGCTGAGTCTGTAATATAGTAGGGTGAGTATATAGAGAAGAGCTGAGTCTGTAATATAATAGGGTGAGTATATAGAGTAGAGCTGAGTCTGTAATATAGTAGGGTGAGTATATATAGTAGAGCTGAGTCTCTAATATAGTAGGTTGAGTATATAGAGCAGAGCTGAGTCTGTAATATAGTAGGGTGAGTATATAGCGAAGAGCTGAGTCTGTAATATAGTAGGGTGAGTAAATAGAGAAGAACTGAGTCTGTAATATAGCAGGGTGAGTATATAGAGTAGAGCTGAGTCTGTAATATAGTAGGGTGAGTATATAGAGAAGAGCTGAGTCTGTAATATAGTAGGGTGAGAATATAGAGCAGAGCTGAGTCTCTAATATAGTAGGGTGAGTATATAGAGTAGAGCTGAGTCTGTAATATAGTAGGGTGAGTATATAGAGTAGAGCTGAGTCTGTAATATAGCTGGGTGAGTATATAGAGCAGAGCTGAGTCTATAATATAGTAGGGTGAGTATATAGAGTAGAGCTGAGTCTGTAATATAGTAGGGTGAGTATATAGAGAAGAGATGAGTCTGTAATATAGTAGGGTGAGTATATAGAGTAGAGCTGAGTCTGTAATATAGTAGGGTGAGTATATAGAGAAGAGCTGAGTCTGTAATATAGCAGGGTGAGTATATAGAGAAGAGCTGAGTCTGTAATATAGTAGGGTGAGTATATAGAGAAGAGCTGAGTCTGTAATATAATAGGGTGAGTATATAGAGCAGAGCTGAGTCTGTAATATAGTAGGGAGAGTATATAGAGTAGAGCTGAGTCTCTAATATAATAGGGTGAGTATATAGACAAGAGCTGAGTCTGTAATATAGTAGGGTGAGTATATAGAGGAGGGCTGAGTCTGTAATATAGTAGGGTGAGTATATAGAGGAGAGCTGAGTCTGTAATATAGTAGGGTGAGTATAAAGAGGAGAGCTGAGTCTGTAATATAGCTGGGTGAGTATATAGAGGAGAGCTGAGTCTGTAATATAGTAGGGTGAGTATATAGAGCAGAGCTGAGTCTGTAATATAGTAGGGTGAGTATATAGAGAAGAGCTGAGTCTGTAATATAGTAGGGTGAGTATATAGAGCAGAGCTGATTCTGTAATATAGTAGGGTGAGTA
Source organism: Hyla sarda (assembly GCF_029499605.1). NCBI lineage: Eukaryota > Metazoa > Chordata > Amphibia > Anura > Hylidae > Hyla > Hyla sarda. Next base: position 8,457,889 of record NC_079193.1, on the reverse strand, counting down.
TATAGAGAAGAGCTGAGTCTGTAATATAGTAGGGTGAGAATATAGAGCAGAGCTGAGTCTCTAATATAGTAGGGTGAGTATATAGAGTAGAGCTGAGTCTGTAATATAGTAGGATGAGTATATAGAGCAGAGCTGAGTCTGTAATATAATAGGGTGAGTATATAGAGCAGAGCTGATTCTGTAATATAGTAGGGTGAGTATATAGAGAAGAGCTGAGTCTGTAATATAGTAGGGTGAGAATATAGAGCAGAGCTGAGTCTCTAATATAGTAGGGTGAGTATATAGAGTAGAGCTGAGTCTGTAATATAGCTGGATGAGTATATAGAGCAGAGCTGAGTCTATAATATAGTAGGGTGAGTATATAGAGTAGAGCTGAGTCTGTAATATAGTAGGGTGAGTATATAGAGAAGAGCTGAGTCTGTAATATAGTAGGGTGAGTATATAGAGTAGAGCTGAGTCTCTAATATAGTAGGGTGAGTATATAGAGAAGAGCTGAGTCTGTAATATAGCAGGGTGAGTATATAGAGAAGAGCTGAGTCTGTAATATAGTAGGGTGAGTATATAGAGAAGAGCTGAGTCTGTAATATAATAGGGTGAGTATATAGAGCAGAGCTGAGTCTGTAATATAGTAGGGAGAGTATATAGAGTAGAGCTGAGTCTCTAATATAATAGGGTGAGTATATAGACAAGAGCTGAGTCTGTAATATAGCAGGGTGAGTATATAGAGGAGAGCTGAGTCTGTAATATAGTAGGGTGAGTATATAGAGGAGAGCTGAGTCTGTAATATAGTAGGGTGAGTATATAGAGGAGAGCTGAGTCTGTAATATAGCTGGGTGAGTATATAGAGGAGAGCTGAGTCTGTAATATAGTAGGGTGAGTATATAGAGGAGAGCTGAGTCTGTAATATAGTAGGGTGAGTATATAGAGTAGAGCTGAGTATGTAATATAGTAGGGTGAGTATATAGAGAAGAGCTGAGTCTGTAATATAGTAGGGTGAGTATATAGAGCAGAGCTGATTCTGTATAATAGTAGGGTGAGTATATAGAGGAGAGCTGAGTCTGTAATATAGTAGGGTGAATATATAGAGGAGAGCTGAGTATGTAATATAGTAAGGTGAGTATATAGAGGAGAGCTGAGTCTGTAATATAGTAGGGTGAGTATATAGAGAAGAGCTAAGTCTGTAATATAGTAGGGTGAGTATATAGAGCAGAGCTGAGTCTGTAATATAGTAGGGTGAGTATGTAGAGGAGAGCTGAGTCTGTAATATAGCAGGGTGAGTATATAGAGCAGAGCAGAGTCTGTAATATAGTAGGGTGAGTATATAGAGGAGAGCTGAGTCTGTAATATAGTAGGGTGAGTATATAGAGGAGAGCTGAGTCTGTAATATAGCAGGGTGAGTATATAGAGCAGAGCTGAGTCTGTAATATAGTAGGGTGAGTATATAGAGCAGAGCTGAGTCTGTAATATAGTAGGGTGAGTATATAGAGAAGAGCTGAGTCTGTAATATAGTAGGGTGAGTATATAGAGCAGAGCTGATTCTGTATAATAGTAGGGTGAGTATATAGAGGAGAGCTGAGTCTGTAATATAGTAGGGTGAGTATATAGAGTAGAGCTGAGTATGTAATATAGTAGGGTGAGTATATAGAGGAGAGCTGAGTCTGTCATATAGTAGGGTGAGTATATAGAGAAGAGCTGAGTCTGTAATATAGTAGGGTGAGTATATAGAGCAGAGCTGAGTCTGTAATATAGTAGGGTGAGTATGTAAGGGAGAGCTGAGTCTGTAATATAGCAGGGTGAGTATATAGAGGAGAGCTGAGTCTGTAATATAGCAGGGTGAGTATATAGAGCAGAGCTGAGTCTGTAATATAGTAGGGTGAGTATATAGAGCAGAGCTGAGTCTGTAATATAGCAGGGTGAGTATATAGAGCAGAGCTGAGTCTGTAATATAGTAGGGTGAGTATATAGAGAGGAGCTGAGTCTGTAATATAGTAGGGTGAGTATATAGAGAAGAGCTGAGTCTGTAATATAGTAGGGTGAGTATATAGAGGAGAGCTGAGTCTGTAATATAGCAGGGTGAGTATATAGAGAAGAGCTGAGTCTGTAATATAGTAGGGTGAGTATATAGAGAAGAGCTGAGTCTGTAATATAGTAGGGTGAGTATATAGAGGAGAGCTGAGTCTGTAATATAGTAGGGTGAGTATATAGAGCAGAGCTGAGTCTGTAATATAGCAGGGTGACTATATAGAGGAGAGCTGAGTCTGTAATATAGTAGGGTGAGTATATAGAGCAGAGCTGAGTCTGTAATATAGTAGGGTGAGTATATAGAGTAGAGCTGAGTCTGTAATATAGTAGGGTGAGTATATAGAGAAGAGCTGAGTCTGTAATATCGTAGGGTGAGTATATAGAGCAGAGCTGAGTCTGTAATATAGTAGGGTGAGTATATAGAGTAGAGCTGAGTCTGTAATATAGTAGGGTGAGTATATAGAGGAGAGCTGAGTCTGTAATATAGCAGGGTGAGTATATAGAGGAAAGCTGAGTCTGTAATATAGCAGGGTGAGTATATAGAGCAGAGCTGAGTCTGTAATATAGCAGGGTGAGTATATGGAGGAGAGCTGAGTCTGTAATATAGTAGGGTGAGTATATAGAGGACAGCTGAGTCTGTAATATAGTAGGGTGAGTATATAGAGAAGAGCTGAGTCTGTAATATAGCAGGGTGAGTATATAGAGGAGAGCTGAGTCTGTAATATAGTAGGGTAAGTATATAGAGAAGAGCTGAGTCTGGAATATAGTAGGGTAAGTATATAGAGGAGAGCTGAGTCTGTAATATAGTAGGGTAAGTATATAGAGAAGAGCTGAGTCTGTAATATAGGAGGGTGAGTATATAGAGGAGAGCTGAGTCTGTAATATAGTAGGGTGAGTATATAGAGGAGAGCCGAGTCTGTAATATAGCAGGGTGAGTGTATAGAGGAGAGCTGAGTCTGTAATATAGCAGGGTGAGTATATAGAGAAGAGCTGAGTCTGTAATATAGTAGGGTGAGTATATAGAGGAGAGCTGAGTCTGTAATATAGTAGGGTGAGTATATAGAGAAGAGCTGAGTCTGTAACATAGTAGGGTGAGTATATAGAGCAGAACTGAGTCTGTAATATAGTAGGGTGAGTATATAGAGTAGAGCTGAGTCTGTATTATAGCTGGGTGAGTATATAGAGCAGAGCTGAGTCTGTAATATAGTAGAGTGAGTATATAGAGTAGAGCTGAGTCTGTAATATAGTAGGGTGAGTATATAGAGAAGAGCTGAGTCTGTAATATAGTAGGGTGAGTATATAGAGAAGAGCTGAGTCTGTAATATAGTAGGGTGAGTATATAGAGCAGAGCTGAGTCTGTAATATAGTAGGATGAGTATATAGAGGAGAGCTGAGTCTGTAATATAGCAGGGTGAGTATATAGAGTAGAGCTGAGTCTGTAATATAGTAGGGTGAGTATGTAGAGTAGAGCTGAGTCTGTAATATAGCTGGGTGAGTATATAGAGCAGAGCTGAGTCTGTAATATAGTAGGGTGAGTATATAGAGGAGAGCTGAGTCTGTAATATAGCAGGGTGAGTATATAGAGTAGAGCTGAGTCTGTAATATAGTAGGGTGAGTATGTAGAGTAGAGCTGAGTCTGTAATATAGTAGGGTGAGTATATAGAGGAGAGCTGAGTCTGTAATATAGCAGGGTGAGTATATAGAGCAGAGCTGAGCCTGTAATATAGCAGGGTGAGTATATAGAGAAGAGCTGAGTCTGTAATACAGTAGGGTGAGTATATAGAGAAGAGCTGAGTCTGTAATATAGTAGGGTGAGTATATAGAGAGGAGCTGAGTCTGTAATATAGTAGGGTGAGTATATAGAGAAGAGCTGAGTCTGTAATATAGTAGGGTGAGTATATAGAGGAGAGCTGAGTCTGTAATATAGTAGGGTGAGTATGTAGAGGAGAGCTGAGTCTGTAATATATTAGGGTGAGTATATAGAGAGGAGCTGAGTCTGTAATATAGCAGGGTGAGTATATAGAGGAGAGCTGAGTCTGTAATATAGTAGGGTGAGTATATAGAGAGGAGCTGAGTCTGTAATATAGTAGGGTGAGTATATAAAGAAGAGCTGAGTCTGTAATATAGTAGGGTGAGTATATAGAGCAGAGCTGAGTCTGTAATATAGCAGGGTGAGTATATAGAGTAGAGCTGAGTCTGTAATATAGTAGGGTGAGTATATAGAGTAGAGCTGAGTATGTAATATAGTAGGGTGAGTATATAGAGTAGAGCTGAGTCTGTAATATAGTAGGGTGAGTATGTAGAGTAGAGCTGAGTCTGTAATATAGTAGGGTGAGTATATAGAGGAGAGCTGAGTCTGTAATATAGCAGGGTGAGTATATAGAGCAGAGCTGAGTCTGTAATATAGCAGGGTGAGTATATAGAGAAGAGCTGAGTCTGTAATATAGTAGGGTGAGTATATAGAGAAGAGCTGAGTCTGTAATATAGTAGGGTGAGTATATAGAGAGGAGCTGAGTCTGTAATATAGTAGGGTGAGTATATAGAGAAGAGCTGAGTCTGTAATATAGTAGGGTGAGTATGTAGAGGAGAGCTGAGTCTGTAATATAGCAGGGTGAGTATATAGAGCAGAGCAGAGTCTGTAATATAGTTGGGTGAGTATATAGAGGAGAGCTGAGTCTGTAATATAGTAGGGTGAGTATATAGAGGAGAGCTGAGTCTGTAATATAGCAGGGTGAGTATATAGAGCAGAGCTGAGACTGTAATATAGTAGGGTGAGTATATAGAGCAGAGCTGAGTCTGTAATATAGTAGGGTGAGTATATAGAGAAGAGCTGAGTCTGTAATATAGTAGGGTGAGTATATAGAGCAGAGCTGATTCTGTATAATAGTAGGGTGAGTATATAGAGGAGAGCTGAGTCTGTAATATAGTAGGGTGAGTATATAGAGTAGAGCTGAGTATGTAATATAGTAGGGTGAGTATATAGAGGAGAGCTGAGTCTGTAATATAGTAGGGTGAGTATATAGAGAAGAGCTGAGTCTGTAATATAGTAGGGTGAGTATATAGAGCAGAGCTGAGTCTGTAATATAGTAGGGTGAGTATGTAGGGGAGAGCTGAGTCTGTAATATAGCAGGGTGAGTATATAGAGGAGAGCTGAGTCTGTAATATAGCAGGGTGAGTATATAGAGCAGAGCTGAGTCTGTAATATAGTAGGGTGAGTATATAGAGCAGAGCTGAGTCTGTAATATAGCAGGGTGAGTATATAGAGCAGAGCTGAGTCTGTAATATAGTAGGGTGAGTATATAGAGAGGAGCTGAGTCTGTAATATAGTAGGGTGAGTATATAGAGAAGAGCTGAGTCTGTAATATAGTAGGGTGAGTATATAGAGGAGAGCTGAGTCTGTAATATAGCAGGGTGAGTATATAGAGAAGAGCTGAGTCTGTAATATAGTAGGGTGAGTATATAGAGAAGAGCTGAGTCTGTAATATAGTAGGGTGAGTATATAGAGCAGAGCTGAGTCTGTAATATAGTAGGGTGAGTATATAGAGCAGAGCTGATTCTGTAATATAGTAGGGTGAGTATATAGAGGAGAGCTGAGTCTGTAATATAGCAGGGTGAGTATATAGAGTAGAGCTGAGTCTGTAATATAGCAGGGTGAGTATATAGAGGAGAGCTGAGTCTGTAATATAGCAGGGTGAGTATATAGAGAAGAGCTGAGTCTGTAATATAGTAGGGTGAGTATATAGAGGAGAGCTGAGTCTGTAATATAGTAGAGTGAGTATATAGAGAAGAGCTGAGTCTGTAATATAGTAGGGTGAGTATATAGAGGAGAGCTGAGTCTGTAATATAGTAGGGTGAGTATATAGAGCAGAGCTGAGTCTGTAATATAGCAGGGTGACTATATAGAGGAGAGCTGAGTCTGTAATATAGTAGGGTGAGTATATAGAGCAGAGCTGAGTCTGTAATATAGTAGGGTGAGTATATAGAGTAGAGCTGAGTCTGTAATATAGTAGGGTGAGTATATAGAGAAGAGCTGAGTCTGTAATATCGTAGGGTGAGTATATAGAGCAGAGCTGAGTCTGTAATATAGTAGGGTGAGTATATAGAGTAGAGCTGAGTCTGTAATATAGTAGGGTGAGTATATAGAGGAGAGCTGAGTCTGTAATATAGCAGGGTGAGTATAGAGAGGAAAGCTGAGTCTGTAATATAGCAGGGTGAGTATATAGAGCAGAGCTGAGTCTGTAATATAGCAGGGTGAGTATATGGAGGAGAGCTGAGTCTGTAATATAGTAGGGTGAGTATATAGAGGACAGCTGAGTCTGTAATATAGTAGGGTGAGTATATAGAGAAGAGCTGAGTCTGTAATATAGCAGGGTGAGTATATAGAGGAGAGCTGAGTCTGTAATATAGTAGGGTAAGTATATAGAGAAGAGCTGAGTCTGTAATATAGTAGGGTAAGTATATAGAGGAGAGCTGAGTCTGTAATATAGTAGGGTAAGTATATAGAGAAGAGCTGAGTCTGTAATATAGGAGGGTGAGTATATAGAGGAGAGCTGAGTCTGTAATATAGTAGGGTGAGTATATAGAGGAGAGCTGAGTCTGTAATATAGCAGGGTGAGTGTATAGAGGAGAGCTGAGTCTGTAATATAGCAGGGTGAGTATATAGAGAAGAGCTGAGTCTGTAATATAGTAGGGTGAGTATATAGAGGAGAGCTGAGTCTGTAATATAGTAGGGTGAGTATATAGAGAAGAGCTGAGTCTGTAACATAGTAGGGTGAGTATATAGAGCAGAACTGAGTCTGTAATATAGTAGGGTGAGTATATAGAGTAGAGCTGAGTCTGTATTATAGCTGGGTGAGTATATAGAGCAGAGCTGAGTCTGTAATATAGTAGAGTGAGTATATAGAGTAGAGCTGAGTCTGTAATATAGTAGGGTGAGTATATAGAGAAGAGCTGAGTCTGTAATATAGTAGGGTGAGTATATAGAGAAGAGCTGAGTCTGTAATATAGTAGGGTGAGTATATAGAGCAGAGCTGAGTCTGTAATATAGTAGGATGAGTATATAGAGGAGAGCTGAGTCTGTAATATAGCAGGGTGAGTATATAGAGTAGAGCTGAGTCTGTAATATAGTAGGGTGAGTATGTAGAGTAGAGCTGAGTCTGTAATATAGCTGGGTGAGTATATAGAGCAGAGCTGAGTCTGTAATATAGTAGGGTGAGTATATAGAGGAGAGCTGAGTCTGTAATATAGCAGGGTGAGTATATAGAGTAGAGCTGAGTCTGTAATATAGTAGGGTGAGTATGTAGAGTAGAGCTGAGTCTGTAATATAGTAGGGTGAGTATATAGAGGAGAGCTGAGTCTGTAATACAGTAGGGTGAGTATATAGAGAAGAGCTGAGTCTGTAATATAGTAGGGTGAGTATATAGAGAGGAGCTGAGTCTGTAATATAGTAGGGTGAGTATATAGAGAAGAGCTGAGTCTGTAATATAGTAGGGTGAGTATATAGAGGAGAGCTGAGTCTGTAATATAGTAGGGTGAGTATGTAGAGGAGAGCTGAGTCTGTAATATATTAGGGTGAGTATATAGAGAGGAGCTGAGTCTGTAATATAGCAGGGTGAGTATATAGAGGAGAGCTGAGTCTGTAATATAGTAGGGTGAGTATATAGAGAGGAGCTGAGTCTGTAATATAGTAGGGTGAGTATATAAAGAAGAGCTGAGTCTGTAATATAGTAGGGTGAGTATATAGAGCAGAGCTGAGTCTGTAATATAGCAGGGTGAGTATATAGAGTAGAGCTGAGTCTGTAATATAGTAGGGTGAGTATATAGAGTAGAGCTGAGTATGTAATATAGTAGGGTGAGTATATAGAGTAGAGCTGAGTCTGTAATATAGTAGGGTGAGTATGTAGAGTAGAGCTGAGTCTGTAATATAGTAGGGTGAGTATATAGAGGAGAGCTGAGTCTGTAATATAGCAGGGTGAGTATATAGAGCAGAGCTGAGTCTGTAATATAGCAGGGTGAGTATATAGAGAAGAGCTGAGTCTGTAATATAGTAGGGTGAGTATATAGAGAAGAGCTGAGTCTGTAATATAGTAGGGTGAGTATATAGAGAGGAGCTGAGTCTGTAATATAGTAGGGTGAGTATATAGAGAAGAGCTGAGTCTGTAATATAGTAGGGTGAGTATATAGAGGAGAGCTGAGTCTGTAATATAGTAGGGTGAGTATATAGAGAAGAGCTGAGTCTGTAATATAGTAGGGTGAGTATATAGAGAGGAGCTGAGTCTGTAATATAGCAGGGTGAGTATATAGAGGAGAGCTGAGTCTGTAATATAGTAGGGTGAGTATATAGAGAGGAGCTGAGTCTGTAATATAGTAGGGTGAGTATATAGAGAAGAGCTGAGTCTGTAATATAGTAGGGTGAGTATATAGAGGAGAGCTGAGTCTGTAATATAGTAGGGTGAGTATATAGAGAAGAGCTGAGTCTGTAATATAGTAGGGTGAGTATATAGAGAGGAGCTGAGTCTGTAATATAGCAGGGTGAGTATATAGAGGAGAGCTGAGTCTGTAATATAGTAGGGTGAGTATATAGAGAGGAGCTGAGTCTGTAATATAGTAGGGTGAGTATATAAAGAAGAGCTGAGTCTGTAATATAGCAGGGTGAGTATATAGAGCAGAGCTGAGTCTGTAATATAGCAGGGTGAGTATATAGAGTAGAGCTGAGTCTGTAATATAGTAGGGTGAGTATATAGAGGAGAGCTGAGTCTGTAATATAGTAGGGTGAGTATGTAGAGTAGAGCTGAGTCTGTAATATAGTAGGGTGAGTATATAGAGGAGAGCTGAGTCTGTAATATAGCAGGGTGAGTATATAGAGCAGAGCTGAGTCTGTAATATAGCAGGGTGAGTATATAGAGAAGAGCTGAGTCTGTAATATAGTAGGGTGAGTATATAGAGAAGAGCTGAGTCTGTAATATAGTAGGGTGAGTATATAGAGAGGAGCTGAGTCTGTAATATAGTAGGGTGAGTATATAGAGAAGAGCTGAGTCTGTAATATAGTAGGGTGAGTATATAGAGGAGAGCTGAGTCTGTAATATAGTAGGGTGAGTATATAGAGAAGAGCTGAGTCTGTAATATAGTAGGGTGAGTATATAGAGAGGAGCTGAGTCTGTAATATAGCAGGGTGAGTATATAGAGGAGAGCTGAGTCTGTAATATAGTAGGGTGAGTATATAGAGAGGAGCTGAGTCTGTAATATAGTAGGGTGAGTATATAGAGAAGAGCTGAGTCTGTAATATAGTAGGGTGAGTATATAGAGGAGAGCTGAGTCTGTAATATAGTAGGGTGAGTATATAGAGAAGAGCTGAGTCTGTAATATAGTAGGGTGAGTATATAGAGAGGAGCTGAGTCTGTAATATAGCAGGGTGAGTATATAGAGGAGAGCTGAGTCTGTAATGTAGGGTGAGTATATAGAGAGGAGCTGAGTCTGTAATATAGTAGGGTGAGTATATAAAGAAGAGCTGAGTCTGTAATATAGCAGGGTGAGTATATAGAGCAGAGCTGAGTCTGTAATATAGCAGGGTGAGTATATAGAGTAGAGCTGAGTCTGTAATATAGTAGGGTGAGTATATAGAGGAGAGCTGAGTCTGTAATATAGTAGGGTGAGTATATAGAGGAGAGCTCAGTCTGTAATATAGTAGGGTGAGTATATAGAGAGGAGCTGAGTCTGTAATATAGGAGGGTGAGTATATAGAGGAGAGCTGAGTCTGTAATATAGTAGGGTGAGTATATAGAGAAGAGCTGAGTCTGTAATATAGTAGGGTGAGTATATAGAGAGGAGCTTAGTCTGTAATATAGCAGGGTGAGTATATAGAGGAGAGCTGAGTCTGTAATATAGTAGGGTGAGTATATAGAGAGGAGCTGAGTCTGTAATATAGTAGGGTGAGTATATAGAGGAGAGCTGAGTCTGTAATATAGTAGGGTAAGTATATAGAGCAGAGCTGAGTCTGTAATATAGCAGGGTGAGTATATAGAGGAGAGCTGAGTCTGTAATATAGTAGGGTGAGTATATAGAGAAGAGCTGAGTCTGTAATATAGCAGGGTGAGTATATAGAGTAGAGCTGAGTCTGTAATATAGCAGGGTGAGTATATAGAGGAGAGCTGAGTCTGTAATATAGTAGGGTGAGTATATAGAGAAGAGCTGAGTCTGTAATATAGCAGGGTGAGTATATAGAGGAGAGCTGAGTCTGTAATATAGTAGGGTGAGTATATAGAGCAGAGCTGAGTCTGTAATATAGTAGGGTGAGTATATAGAGCAGAGCTTATTCTGTAATATAGTAGGGTGAGTATATAGAGCAGAGCTGAGTCTGTAATATCGTAGGGTGAGTATATAGAGCAGAGCTGAATCTGTAATATAGTAGGGTGAGTATATAGAGCAGAGCTGAGTCTGTAATATAGTAGGGTGAGTATATAGAGAGGAGCTGAGTCTGTAATATAGTAGGGTGAGTATATAGAGAGGAGCTGAGTCTGTAATATCGTAGGGTGAGTATATAGAGCAGAGCTGAGTCTGTATGATGTAGCATGTTAAATATTAGGTGCAGCAGAGCTGAGTTTGCTGAGTGCGAGGCTTCTCAGATGTAGCAGTGCTCGGTTTGTCAGATATAACACTGCTGACTGGATATAGCAGAGCTGGATTTGGTGAAGGCACCGGTGCTGTTTGTCAGGGCGGGTATTAAGTCTGTCAGAGCGCGACTACTCAGATATAGCAGATCTAAGGTTGTGCGATGCAGTAGAGACGGGTTTGTCACATGTCGCTGCTTCATGGGTGACAAATCCTTCAGAGACGGGATTGTAATATTTATCAGTGAAGATGTAGCAGACACGAGGATGTGAAATGCAGCTTAATACAATTCAAGCACCTATCACCTTGTAGGAAAGTCAGCTCTGCTACATGTGTATAAAGCCCCATATGATGTCCTCTCCTCCTGTATACACCATATGATGCCCTCTCCTCCTATATACACCATATAATGCCCTCTCCTCCTGTATACACCATATAATGCCCTCTCCTCCTGTATACACCATATGATGTCCTCTCCTCCTATATATACCATATGATGCCCTCTCCTCCTATATACACCATATGATGCCCTCTCCTCCTGTATACACCATATGATGTTCTCTCCTCCTGTATACACCATATGATGTCCTCTCCTCCTGTATACACCATATGATGCCCTCTCCTCCTATATATACCATATGATGTCCTCTCCTCCTGTATACACCATATGATGTCCTCTCCTCCTGTATACACCATATGATGCCCTCTCCTCCTGTATACACCATATGATGCCCTCTCCTCCTGTATACACCATATGATGCCCTCTCCTCCTATATACACCATATGATGTCCTCTCCTCCTGTATACACCATATGATGTCCTCTCCTCCTGTATACACCATATGATGTCCTCTCCTCCTGTATACACCATATGATGCCCTCTCCTCCTATATACACCATATGATGTCCTCTCCTCCTATATACACCATATGATGTCCTCTCCTCCTGTATACACCATATGATGTCCTCTCCTCCTATATACACCATGTGATGCCCTCTCCTCCTGTATACACCATGTGATGCCCTCTCCTCCTGTATACACCATATGATGTCCTCTCCTCCTGTATACACCATATGATGTCCTCTCCTCCTGTATACACTATATGATGCCCTCTCCTTCTATATACACCATATGATGCCCTCTCCTCCTATATACACCATATGATGTCCTCTCCTCCTATATACACCATATGATGTCCTCTCCTCCTGTATACACCATATGATGCCCTCTCCTCCTGTATACACCATATGATGTCCTCTCCTCCTGTATACACCATATGATGCCCTCTCCTCCTATATACACCATATGATGTCCTCTCCTCCTATATACACCATATGATGTCCTCTCCTCCTGTATACACCATATGATGTCCTCTCCTTCTATATACACCATATGATGTCCTCTCCTCCTGTATACACCATATGATGTCCTCTCCTCCTATATACACCATATGATGTCCTCTCCTCCTGTATACACCATATGATGTCCTCTCCTCCTGTATACACCATATGATGTCCTCTCCTCCTGTATACACCATATGATGTCCTCTCCTCCTGTATACACCATATGATGTCCTCTCCTTCTATATACACCATATGATGCCCTCTCCTCCTATATACACCATATGATGCCCTCTCCTCCTATATACACCATATGATGCCCTCTCCTTCTATATACACCATATGATGCCCTCTCCTCCTATATACACCATATGATGTCCTCTCCTCCTGTATACACCATATGATGTCCTCTCCTCCTGTATACACCATATGATGTCCTCTCCTCCTGTATACACCATATGATGTCCTCTCCTCCTGTATACACCATATGATGTCCTCTCCTCCTGTATACACCATATGATGTCCTCTCCTCCTGTATACACCATATGATGTCCTCTCCTCCTATATACACCATATGATGTCCTCTCCTCCTATATACACCATATGATGTCCTCTCCTTCTATATACACCATATGATGTCCTCTCCTCCTATATACACCATATGATGTCCTCTCCTCCTATATACACCATATGATGTCCTCTCCTTCTATATACACCATATGATGTCCTCTCCTCCTATATACACCATATGATGCCCTCTCCTTCTATATACACCATATGATGCCCTCTCCTCCTATATACACCATATGATGCCCTCTCCTTCTATATACACCATATGATGTCCTCTCCTCCTATATACACCATATGATGTCCTCTCCTCCTATATACACCATATGATGCCCTCTCCTCCTATATACACCATATGATGCCCTCTCCTCCTGTATACACCATATGATGCCCTCTCCTTCTATATACACCATATGATGCCCTCTCCTCCTGTATACACCATATGATGCCCTCTCCTCCTGTATACACCATATGATGCCCTCTCCTCCTGTATACACCATATGATGCCCTCTCCTCCTATATACACCATATGATGCCCTCTCCTCCTGTATACACCATATGATGCCCTCTCCTCCTGTATACACCATATGATGTCCTCTCCTCCTGTATACACCATATGATGTCCTCTCCTCCTGTATACACCATATGATGCCCTCTCCTCCTGTATACACCATATGATGTCCTCTCCTTCTATATACACCATATGATGCCCTCTCCTTCTATATACACCATATGATGCCCTCTCCTTCTGTATACACCATATGATGCCCTCTCCTCCTGTATACACCATATGATGCCCTCTCCTCCTGTATACACCATATGATGTCCTCTCCTCCTGTATACACCATATGATGTCCTCTCCTCCTGTATACACCATATGATGTCCTCTCCTCCTGTATACACCATATGATGTCCTCTCCTCCTGTATACACCATATGATGTCCTCTCCTCCTATATACACCATATGATGTCCTCTCCTCCTGTATACACCATATGATGTCCTCTCCTCCTGTATACACCATATGATGTCTTCTCCTTCTATATACACCATATGATGTCCTCTCCTTCTATATACACCATATGATGCCCTCTCCTCCTATATACACCATATGATGCCCTCTCCTCCTGTATACACCATATGATGCCCTCTCCTCCTGTATACACCATATAATGTCCTCTCCTCCTGTATACACCATAAGATGTCCTCTCCTCCTATATACACCATATGATGCCCTCTCCTCCTATATACACCATATGATGTCCTCTCCTCCTGTATACACCATATGATGTCCTCTCCTCCTGTATACACCATATGATGCCCTCTCCTCCTATATACACCATATGATGCCCTCTCCTATATACACCATATGATGTCCTCTCCTCCTGTATACACCATATGATGCCCTCTCCTCCTATATACACCATATGATGTCCTCTCCTTCTATATACACCATATGATGCCCTCTCCTCCTGTATACACCATATGATGTCCTCTCCTCCTGTATACACCATATGATGCCCTCTCCTCCTGTATACACCATATGATGTCCTCTCCTCCTGTATACTCCATATGATGCCCTCTCCTCCTGTATACACCATATGATGTCCTCTCCTCCTGTATACACCATATGATGCTCTCTCCTCCTGTATACACCATATGATGTCCTCTCCTCCTATATACACCATATGATGCCCTCTCCTCCTGTATACACCATATGATGTCCTCTCCTTCTATATACACCATATGATGCCCTCTCCTCCTGTATACACCATATGATGTCTTCTCCTCCTGTATACACCATATGATGCCCTCTCCTCCTGTATACACCATATGATGCCCTCTCCTCCTGTATACACCATATGATGTCCTCTCCTCCTATATACACCATATGATGTCCTCTCCTCCTGTATACACCATATGATGTCCTCTCCTCCTGTATACACCATATGATGTCCTCTCCTCCTGTATACACCATATGATGTCCTCTCCTCCTGTATACACCATATGATGTCCTCTCCTCCTGTATACACCATATGATGTCCTCTCCTCCTGTATACACCATATGATGTCCTCTCCTCCTGTATACACCATATGATGCCCTCTCCTTCTATATACACCATATGATGTCCTCTCCTCCTGTATACACCATATGATGTCCTCTCCTCCTGTATACACCATATGATGTCCTCTCCTCCTGTATACACCATATGATGTCCTCTCCTCCTGTATACACCATATGATGCCCTCTCCTCCTGTATACACCATATGATGCCCTCTCCTCCTATATACACCATATGATGCCCTCTCCTCCTATATACACCATATGATGCCCTCTCCTCCTGTATACACCATATGATGCTCTCTCCTCCTGTATTCACCATATGATGTCCTCTCCTCCTGTATACACCATATGATGCCCTCTCCTCCTGTATACACCATATGATGTCCTCTCCTCCTATATACACCATATGATGCCCTCTCCTCCTGTATACACCATATGATGTCCTCTCCTCCTATATACACCATATGATGTCCTCTCCTCCTATATACACCATATGATGCCCTCTCCTCCTGTATACACCATATGATGTCCTCTCCTCCTATATACACCATATGATGCCCTCTCCTCCTATATACACCATATGATGTCCTCTCCTCCTGTATACACCATATGATGCCCTCTCCTCCTGTATACACCATATGATGTCCTCTCCTCCTATATACACCATATGATGTCCTCTCCTCCTGTATACACCATATGATGCCCTCTCCTCCTGTATACACCATATGATGCCCTCTCCTCCTATATACACCATATGATGCCCTCTCCTCCTGTATACACCATATGATGTCCTCTCCTCCTGTATACACCATATGATGCCCTCTCCTCCTGTATACACCATATGATGCCCTCTCCTCCTATATACACCATATGATGCCCTCTCCTCCTGTATACACCATATGATGTCCTCTCCTCCTGTATACACCATATGATGTCCTCTCCTTCTATATACACCATATGATGCCCTCTCCTCCTGTATACACCATATGATGCCCTCTCCTCCTGTATACACCATATGATGTCCTCTCCTCCTATATACACCATATGATGTCCTCTCCTCCTGTATACACCATATGATATCCTCTCCTCCTGTATACACCATATGATGCCCTCTCCTCCTGTATACACCATATGATGTCCTCTCCTCCTGTATACACCATATGATGTCCTCTCCTCCTGTATACACCATATGATGTCCTCTCCTCCTGTATACACCATATGATGTCCTCTCCTCCTGTATACACCATATGATGTCCTCTCCTCCTGTATACACCATATGATGCCCTCTCCTCTCATATACACCATATGATGCCCTCTCCTCCTGTATACACCATATGATGTCCTCTCCTCCTGTATACACCATATGATGCCCTCTCCTCCTGTATACACCATATGATGCCCTCTCCTCCTATATACACCATATGATGTCCTCTCCTCCTGTATACACCATATGATGCCCTCTCCTCCTGTATACACCATATGATGCCCTCTCCTCCTATATACACCATATGATGTCCTCTCCTCCTATATACACCATATGATGCCCTCTCCTCCTATATACACCATATGATGTCCTCTCCTCCTGTATACACCATATGATGTCCTCTCCTCCTGTATACACCATATGATGTCCTCTCCTCCTATATACACCATATGATGCCCTCTCCTCCTGTATACACCATATGATGTCCTCTCCTCCTGTATACACCATATGATGCCCTCTCCTCCTGTATACACCATATGATGCCCTCTCCTCCTATATACACCATATGATGCCCTCTCCTCCTATATACACCATATGATGTCCTCTCCTTCTATATACACCATATGATGTCCTCTCCTCCTGTATACACCATATGATGTCCTCTCCTCCTATATACACCATATGATGTCCTCTCCTCCTGTATACACCATATGATGTTCTCTCCTCCTGTATACACCATATGATGCCCTCTCCTTCTATATACACCATATGATGTCCTCTCCTTCTATATACACCATATGATGCCCTCTCCTCCTGTATACACCATATGATGCCCTCTCCTCCTATATACACCATATGATGTCCTCTCCTCCTGTATACACCATATGATGTCCTCTCCTCCTGTATACACCATATGATGCCCTCTCCTCCTGTATACACCATATGATGTCCTCTCCTCCTATATACACCATATGATGCCCTCTCCTCCTGTATACACCATATGATGCCCTCTCCTCCTGTATACACCATATGATGTCCTCTCCTCCTGTATACACCATATGATGTCCTCTCCTCCTGTATACACCATATGATGTTCTCTCCTTCTATATACACCATATGATGCCCTCCCCTTCTGTATACACCATATGACAGTGTTTCCCAACCAGGGTGCCTCCAGCTGTTGCAAAACTACAACTCCCAGTATGCCCGGACAGCCGAAGGCTGTCCGGGCATGCTGGGAGTTGTAGTTTTGCAACAGCTGGAGGCACCCTGGTTTGATAACACTGGCCTATGATGTGGATGCCCATTACCCCCTGCCAGCAGTATTCCGCTCCCTCCCGGCTCTGCTGTGCAGGGTGTAGTGTCCGATCACACATGAAGCAGAGCCCGGCAGTCCTTCCCTCTCAGGCCCCTGATTGGCTGAGGCCCCGGGCTCGGGGATTGGTTACTTGGCCCCGGTTGACTTTCTTAATGAATGTTCTGGCAGGAGCGGACCGTGCACTAGCGCGGAGCAGCAGAGGTGGCAGCAGCTCGGGCTCTGCTCAGTCCGGTCCGGATGGATCTCTGAGGATCGGCTCCTGATCTCTATATTCGGGGACATTATTGCATTAAGGCGACAGAAGTTTTGGAGAAGTGACCCCCTCCCCCCCCCTGTCTGACGATGGACTCCTTACTGCTGCTCCTCCTCAGCCTCATCTCCTCTGTAAGTAGCCGCAGCTGCCGCAGAACTTCTTCTTTCCAGTTTCTCAAGGAAGTAACAATATACAGAAGGACTTTCCAGCCAGGGATCCCTCCATAGGATAGATACAGGTGTAGCAGAGCTGTGTATGGCAACATTTGTCCGACTGCATTCTGCCATGTGCTTCTCTATCTGCAACGATAACTACGATGTAGCAGAGCTGAGATTGGCAACAATGTAGACAGCTGCTTCTCCAGTGTGAATATGTGCACTATCTGTCATTATAAAGACAAATGTAGCAGAGCTGAGTTTGTCAGTCTCCTCTCTATTGTGTTTATGTATATGTTATTATTTATGCCAAAGTAGCAGAGCTGAGTTTGACAACAGTGCAGACAGCTGCTTCTCCAGTCACTTCCCCAGTGTGACTATGTGCAATATCTGTCATTATAGACAGCAATGTAGCAGAGCTGAGTTTGACATCAGTTGCTTTTCCAACCTCTGCTCCAGTTAGTTTATGTATCTGCTATTATATATACAAATGTAGCAGAGCTGAGTTTGACATCAGTGCAGACAGCTGCTTCTCCAGTCTCTTCCCCAGTCGGACTATGTAAACTATCTGTCATTATAGACAGCAATGTAGCAGAGCTGAGTTTGACATCAGTAGCTTTTCCAATCTCTTCTCCAGTTAGTTTATGTATCTGCTATTATATATACAAATGTAGCAGAGCAGAGTTTGACAACAGTGCAGCCACCTGCTTTTCCAGTTTGACTATATACACTATCTATTATTATTATAAATAACAATGTAGCAGAGCTGAGTTTGACAGCAGTTGCTTTTCCAATCTCTTCTCCAGTTTGTTTCTGTTTCTGTTATTATAAATACAAATGTAGCAGAGCTGAGTTTGTCAGTCTCCTCTCCAGTGTGTTTATGTATATGTTATTATGTATGCCAATGTAGCAGAGCTGAGTGTGACAACAGTGCAGACAGCTGCTTCTCCCGTCTCTTCCCTAGTGTGACTATGTGCACTATCTGTCATTATAGACAGCAATGTAGCAGAGCTGAGTTTGACATCAGTTGCTTTTCCAATCTCTTCTCCAGTGTGTTTATGTATTTGTTATTATAAATACAAATGTAGCAGAGCTGAGTTTGTCAGTCTCCTCTCCAGTGTGTTTATGTATATGTTATTATGTATGCCAATGTAGCAGAGCTGAGTTTAACAACAGTGCAGACAGCTGCTTCTCCCGTCTCTTCCCTAGTGTGACTATGTGCACTATCTGTCATTATAGACAGCAATGTAGCAGAGCTGAGTTTGACATCAGTTGCTTTTCCAATCTCTTCTCCAGTGTGTTTATGTATTTGTTATTATAAATACAAATGTAGCAGAGCTGAGTTTGTCAGTCTCCTCTCCAGTGTGTTTATGTATATGTTATTATGTATGCCAATGTAGCAGAGCTGAGTTTAACAACAGTGCAGACAGCTGCTTCTCCAGTCTCTTCCCCAGTGTGACTATGTACACTATCTATTATTATAAATAACAATGTAGCAGAGCTGAGTTTGACATCAGTTGCTTTTCCAATCTCTTCTCCAGTTTGTTTCTGTTATTATAAATACAAATGTAGCAGAGCTGAGTTTGACAACAATGCCGCCATCTGCTTCTCCAGTCTCTTCCCCAGTGTGACTATGTACACTATCTGTCATTATAGACAGCTATGTAGCAGAGCTGAGTTTGACATCAGTTGCTTTTCCAACCTCTGCTCCATTATTTTTATGTTTCTGTTATTATAAAGACAAATGTAGCAGAGCTGAGTTTGACAACAGTGCAGACAGCTGCTTCTCCAGTCTCTTCCCCAGTGTGGTTATGTACACCAGTGGTCTTCAACGTGCAGACCTCCATATGTTGCAAAACTACAACTCCCAGCATGCCCGGACAGCCAACGGCTGGAGGCACCCCTGGTTGGGAAACACTGACCTATACTATTATATGGTCCAACATGCTGGGAGTTGTAGTTTTGCAACATCTGGAGGTCCGCAGGTTGAAGACCACTGATGTACACTATCTGTTATGATAAATAGCAATGCAGCAGAGCTGAGTTTGACATCAGTTGCTTTTCCAATCTCTTCTCCAGTTTGTTCATGTATATGTTACGGTATTATAAATACAAATGTAGCAGAGCTGAGTTTGACAACAGTGCAGCCAGCTGCTTTTCCAGTCTCTTCCCATGTGTGACTCTGTACACTATCTGTTATTATAAATAGCAATGTAGCAGAGCTGAGTTTGACCGGAGTTGCTTTTCCAATCTCTTTTTCAATGTAGCAGAGATGAGTTTGACCGGAGTTGCTTTTCCATTCTCTTTTTCAATGTAGCAGAGCTGAGTTTGTTAACCCGCATTCAGCTGCTTTCACAAACTCTTCTCCATTTTTATGTATCTATTATTACAGACACAAATGTAGCAGAGCTGAGTTTGACAACAGTGCCTCCAGCTGCTTTTCCAATCTCTTCTATACACACTACCTCTAATTATAAAATAACAATGCAGCAGAGCTAAGTTTGTCAGGAGTTGCTTTTGCAATCTTATCTCCAGTATCTGTGATGATAGATATGTAGCAGAGTTGAGTTTGTTAGCCTGCATCCAGCTGCTTTTCACATTTCTTCTCCCCAATGTTTATGTATGTGCAAATGTAGCAGAGCTGAGTGAGACATCTTGTATCCAGCTACTTTTCCCAATGGATTATCAGGGTGTAGCAGTGCTGAGTGAGACATCTTGTATCCAGCTACTTTTCCCAATGGGTTATCAGGGTTGTAGCAGAGCTGAGTGAGACATCTTGTATCCAGCTACTTTGCCCAATGGATTATCAGGGTTGTAGCAGAGCTGAGTTTGTCAAGATTCTACCTGGTTGTCATTCTGTATCAGTGTTTAGTCTGGTGCTATGTTGCGGAGCTAGGGGTCAGGATGTAGCAGTGCTCATTTTCTTAAAGGGGTACTTCGGTGAAAAACTTTTCTTTTTTTTTTTTTAAATCAACTGGTGCCAGAAAGTTAAACAGATTTGTAAATTACTTCTATTCAAAAATCTTAATCCTTCCTGTACTTATTAGCTGCAGAATACTACAGTGGAAATTCTTTTCCATTTGAAACACAGAGCTCTCTGCTGACATCATGAGCACAGAGCTCTCTGCTGACATCTCTGTCCATTTTAGGAACTGTCCAGAGTAAAAGGAAATCCCCATAGCAAACATATGCTGCTCTGGACAGTTCCTAAAATGGACAGAGGTGTCAGCAGAGAGCACTGTGGTCATGATGTCAGCAGAGAGCTCTGTGTTTCAAAAAGAAAAGAATTTCCTTTGTAGTATTCAGCAGCTAATAAGTACTGGAAGGATTAAGATTTTTTTAATAGAAGTAATTTACAAATCTGTTTAACTTTCTGGCACCAGTTGATTAAAAAAATTAAAAATAAAGTGTTTCACCGGAGTACCCCTTTAATATGTAGTAGTGCTGAGTTAGTCAGTGTGTGGCGGAGCTGCTTGTCAAGATGAAGTCTTGCTGAGTTTGTCAAGATGTAGTGATCCTGAGTTTGTGGAGATGACGCGGAGTTCTTAGTGCTGAGTATGTCAAGATGATGTAGCAGTGATGAGTTAGTCATTGGGCTGTTATTTTTGGGGGGGAATTTCATAGTAATGTGCATTGGAATTTGCATTTCAACCTTTACAATATGTAGCAGAGCTGAGACGTCATTGACTTCTGCAAAGGAGCTGTTAGATGTAGCAGTGCTGAGTTTTCCATATGTTACAACTCAATGTGCTCTCACAATGTAGTTTATCCCAACCAGGGTGCCTCCAGCTGTTGCAAAACTACAACTCCCAGCATGATATCACAATGTTACATAAAGTCAGTGTTTCCCAACCAGGGTGCCTCCAGCTGTTGCAAAACTACAACTCCCAGCATGATATCACAATGTTACATAAAGTCAGTGTTTCCCATCCAGGGTGCCTCCAGCTGTTGCAAAACTACAACTCCCAGCATGATATCACAATGTTACGTAAAGTCAGTGTTTCCCAACCAGGGTGCCTCCAGCTGTTGCAAAACTACAACTCCCAGCATGATATCACAATGTTACATAAAGTTAGTGTTTCCCAACCAGGGTGCCTCCAGCTGTTGCAAAACTACAACTCCCAGCATGATATCACAATGTTACATAAAGTTAGTGTTTCCCAACCAGGGTGCCTCCAGCTGTTGCCAAACTACAACTCCCACCATGATATCACAATGTTACATAAAGTTAGTGTTTCCCAACCAGGGTGCCTCCAGCTGTTGCAAAACTACAACTCCCACCATGATATCACAATGTTAGTTGTAGTTGTAGTTTTGCAACAGCTGGAGGCACCCTGGTTGGGAAACACTTACTTTACGTAACATTGTGATATCATGCTGGGAGTTGAAGTTTTGCAACAGCTGGAGGCACCCTGGTTGGGAACCACTGACTTTATGTAACATTGTGATATCATGCTGGGAGTTGTAGTTTTGCAACAGCTGGAGGCACCCTGGTTGGGAAACACTGACTTTATGTAACATTGTGATATCATGCTGGGAGTTGTAGTTTTGCAACAGCTGGAGGCACTACATTAGTGTACAGTACATACATTGCAACTTAAATAGCACAGTCAGCTCTGCTACATGTGATTTATTCCATATATAGATGTATATTCTGCAGACTGTTCCGCATTCTGATTCCCCTTTGCCCTGCAGACAGCAGATCTGGTGACTTCCCCGTTGGCACTGCTGGATGCCAACCAGAATGTTTATATTGTGGCTGCAGAATCCTCCCGGCTGGCACCGCATTACTGCCACAGGCAACATCTAGTAGATCTACTGCAGCTGTGGAACCACAAGGCTCAGCATGGCGCCGGGAGGGTAGAGCTGGCTCCCATGGCAGCTGGTTTAGCTGTAGGTGGCATTGGCTGCACCTCTGCTGGATGGCATCAGGTTGGCACCTGGTAGACTTGATGGATTCTTCATGCCCAGAGGGTGGTTTGTGCACAGTCTGCATGTTATTCAATCAATTTGATCCATTTTTGGTGGTGCCTACTCCTGGGTTGGCATAATGTAATGAATTGCAGGTTGGCACCTTCCTATAGACTAATAATAATAACAATAATAATAATAAATAATAATAAAATAATAAAATGTTAATAACAATAATATCATAAATAGATAATAAAAATAAATAAATTATAAATATTATTAATAAAATGTTTTATCCACTTTTGGTGGTGCCTACTCCTGGGTTGGCATAATGTATTGAATTGCAGGTTGGCACCTTCCTATAGACTAATAATAATAATAACAATAATAATAAATAAATAATAAAAATAATGTTAATAATAATATCATAATAAACATAATAAAAATAATAAATAAATTATAAATATTATTAATAATAAAATATATATATATATACATATTATTAATATGTTATTATTAATATTATTATTTATTAGTAATAAATGATATAATAAATAAATAATAAAACATAATAAGTCAATAGTTATAATAATGATATAATTAACCCTTATAGAAATATACTAAAAATACTAAAAACAAATAATTGAAAAATAATAACAAATAATTGAAAAATAAAAACTAATAAAAAACAATATCAATAATGAATAACAGTAAGAAATAATTAAAATAATAACAATAAGAAATATTAAAAATAATCAATAATCATAATAAATACATAATAATAAATAATAATAATAATAATAAAAATAATATATTTATATACCGCCAATAGACTCCGCAGCAGTTTACAGTTTTTGATGTTACACATATTGATACAATTATCAGACATTACAATATTACACACTAAATATACGAACAAGAGTGAGGGTCCCGCTCCCAAGAGCTTACAATCCAGCTCCCTTCCAAGATCTCTTAGGAGGCCCCATAGATGTCAGCTGAAGATGCAACAATGTTAAAAAAAAAATATATATATATATATATATATATATGACAATTCAATACATTGTACTGGTTCTCTGTTCATCCTGAGCTTCCTGGTTCTAGAATAGAATTCTCGAACTGCAGTGAAGACTGACACAGGCTACATAGAGGATCCAATCCCTGAATGGTTATGATTCAGTGTTTCCCAACCAGGTTGCCTCCAGCTGTTGCAAAACTACAACTCCCAGCATGATATCACAATGTTACGTAAAGTCAGTGCCTCCAGCTGTTGCAAAACTACAACTCCCAGCATGATATCACAATGTTACATAAAGTCATTGTTTCCCAACCAGGGTGCCTCCAGCTGTTGCCAAACTACAACTCCCAGCATGATATCACAATGTTACATAAAGTCAGTGTTTCCCAAACAGGGTGCCTCCAGCTGTTGCAAAACTACAACTCCCAGCATGATATCACAATGTTACATAAAGTCAGTGTTTCCCAACCAGGGTGCCTCCAGCTGTTGAGAAACTACAACTCTCAGCATGATATCACAATGTTACATAAAGTCAGTGTTTCCAAACCAGGGTGCCTCCAGTTGTTGCAAAACTACAACTCCCAGTATTATATCACAATGTTACATAAAGTCAGTGTTTCCCAACCAGGGTGCCTCCAGCTGTTGCAAAACTACAACTCCCAGCATGATATCACAATGTTACATAAAGTCAGTGTTTCCCAACCAGGGTGCCTCCAGCTCTTGCAAAACTACAACTCCCAGCATGATATCACAATGTTACATAAAGTCAGTGTTTCCCAACCAGGGTGCCTCCAGCTGTTGCAAAACTACAACTCCCAGCCTGATATCACAATGTTACATAAAGTCAGCGTTTCCCAACCAGGGTGCCTCCAGCTGTTGCAAAACTACAACTCCCAGCATGATATCACAATGTTACATAAAGTCAGTGTTTCCCAACCAGGGTGCCTCCAGCTGTTGCAAAACTACAACTCCCAGCATGATATCACAATGTTACATAAAGTCAGTGTTTCCCAACCAGGGTGCCTCCAGCTGTTGCAAAACTACAACTCCCAGCATGATATCACAATGTTACGTAAAGTCAGTGCCTCCAGCTGTTGCAAAACTACAACTCCCAGCATGATATCACAATGTTACATAAAGTCAGTGTTTCCCAAACAGGGTGCCTCCAGCTGTTGCAAAACTTAAACTCCCAGCATGATATCACAATGTTACATAAAGTCATTGTTTCCCAACCAGGGTGCCTCCAGCTGTTGCCAAACTACAACTCCCACCATGATATCACAATGTTACATAAAGTTAGTGTTTCCCAACCAGGGTGCCTCCAGCTGTTGCAAAACTACAACTCCCACCATGATATCACAATGTTAGTTGTAGTTGTAGTTTTGCAACAGCTGGAGGCACCCTGGTTGGGAAACACTTACTTTACGTAACATTGTGATATCATGCTGGGAGTTGAAGTTTTGCAACAGCTGGAGGCACCCTGGTTGGGAACCACTGACTTTATGTAACATTGTGATATCATGCTGGGAGTTGTAGTTTTGCAACAGCTGGAGGCACCCTGGTTGGGAAACACTGACTTTATGTAACATTGTGATATCATGCTGGGAGTTGTAGTTTTGCAACAGCTGGAGGCACTACATTAGTGTACAGTACATACATTGCAACTTAAATAGCACAGTCAGCTCTGCTACATGTGATTTATTCCATGTATAGATGTATATTCTGCAGACTGTTCCGCATTCTGATTCCCCTTTGCCCTGCAGACAGCAGATCTGGTGACTTCCCCGTTGGCACTGCTGGATGCCAACCAGAATGTTTATATTGTGGCTGCAGAATCCTCCCGGCTGGCACCGCATTACTGCCACAGGCAACATCTAGTAGATCTACTGCAGCTGTGGAACCACAAGGCTCAGCATGGCGCCGGGAGGGTAGGGCTGGCTCCCATGGCAGCTGGTTTAGCTGTAGGTGGCATTGGCTGCACCTCTGCTGGATGGCATCAGGTTGGCACCTGGTAGACTTGATGGATTCTTCATGCCCAGAGGGTGGTTTGTGCACAGTCTGCATGTTATTCAATCAATTTGATCCATTTTTGGTGGTGCCTACTCCTGGGTTGGCATAATGTAATGAATTGCAGGTTGGCACCTTCCTATAGACTAATAATAATAACAATAATAATAATAAATAATAATAAAATAATAAAATGTTAATAACAATAATATCATAAATAGATAATAAAAATAAATAAATTATAAATATTATTAATAAAATGTTTTATCCACTTTTGGTGGTGCCTACTCCTGGGTTGGCATAATGTATTGAATTGCAGGTTGGCACCTTCCTATAGACTAATAATAATAATAACAATAATAATAAATAAATAATAAAAATAATGTTAATAATAATATCATAATAAACATAATAAAAATAATAAATAAATTATAAATATTATTAATAATAAAATATATATATATATACATATTATTAATATGTTATTATTAATATTATTATTTATTAGTAATAAATGATATAATAAATAAATAATAAAACATAATAAGTCAATAGTTATAATAATGATATAATTAACCCTTATAGAAATATACTAAAAATACTAAAAACAAATAATTGAAAAATAATAACAAATAATTGAAAAATAAAAACTAATAAAAAACAATATCAATAATGAATAACAGTAAGAAATAATTAAAATAATAACAATAAGAAATATTAAAAATAATCAATAATCATAATAAATACATAATAATAAATAATAATAATAATAATAAAAATAATATATTTATATACCGCCAATAGACTCCGCAGCAGTTTACAGTTTTTGATGTTACACATATTGATACAATTATCAGACATTACAATATTACACACTAAATATACGAACAAGAGTGAGGGTCCCGCTCCCAAGAGCTTACAATCCAGCTCCCTTCCAAGATCTCTTAGGAGGCCCCATAGATGTCAGCTGAAGATGCAACAATGTTAAAAAAAAAATATATATATATATATATATATATATATATATATATATATATATATATATGACAATTCAATACATTGTACTGGTTCTCTGTTCATCCTGAGCTTCCTGGTTCTAGAATAGAATTCTCGAACTGCAGTGAAGACTGACACAGGCTACATAGAGGATCCAATCCCTGAATGGTTATGATTCAGTGTTTCCCAACCAGGTTGCCTCCAGCTGTTGCAAAACTACAACTCCCAGCATGATATCACAATGTTACGTAAAGTCAGTGCCTCCAGCTGTTGCAAAACTACAACTCCCAGCATGATATCACAATGTTACATAAAGTCAGTGTTTCCCAAACAGGGTGCCTCCAGCTGTTGCAAAACTTAAACTCCCAGCATGATATCACAATGTTACATAAAGTCATTGTTTCCCAACCAGGGTGCCTCCAGCTGTTGCCAAACTACAACTCCCAGCATGATATCACAATGTTACATAAAGTCAGTGTTTCCCAAACAGGGTGCCTCCAGCTGTTGCAAAACTACAACTCCCAGCATGATATCACAATGTTACATAAAGTCAGTGTTTCCCAACCAGGGTGCCTCCAGCTGTTGAGAAACTACAACTCTCAGCATGATATCACAATGTTACATAAAGTCAGTGTTTCCAAACCAGGGTGCCTCCAGTTGTTGCAAAACTACAACTCCCAGTATTATATCACAATGTTACATAAAGTCAGTGTTTCCCAACCAGGGTGCCTCCAGCTGTTGCAAAACTACAACTCCCAGCATGATATCACAATGTTACATAAAGTCAGTGTTTCCCAACCAGGGTGCCTCCAGCTCTTGCAAAACTACAACTCCCAGCATGATATCACAATGTTACATAAAGTCAGTGTTTCCCAACCAGGGTGCCTCCAGCTGTTGCAAAACTACAACTCCCAGCCTGATATCACAATGTTACATAAAGTCAGCGTTTCCCAACCAGGGTGCCTCCAGCTGTTGCAAAACTACAACTCCCAGCATGATATCACAATGTTACATAAAGTCAGTGTTTCCCAACCAGGGTGCCTCCAGCTGTTGCAAAACTACAACTCCCAGCATGATATCACAATGTTACATAAAGTCAGTGTTTCCCAACCAGGGTGCCTCCAGCTGTTGCAAAACTACAACTCCCAGCATGATATCACAATGTTACGTAAAGTCAGTGCCTCCAGCTGTTGCAAAACTACAACTCCCAGCATGATATCACAATGTTACATAAAGTCAGTGTTTCCCAAACAGGGTGCCTCCAGCTGTTGCAAAACTTAAACTCCCAGCATGATATCACAATGTTACATAAAGTCATTGTTTCCCAACCAGGGTGCCTCCAGCTGTTGCCAAACTACAACTCCCAGCATGATATCACAATGTTACATAAAGTCAGTGTTTCCCAAACAGGGTGCCTCCAGCTGTTGCAAAACTACAACTCCCAGCATGATATCACAATGTTACATAAAGTCAGTGTTTCCCAACCAGGGTGCCTCCAGCTGTTGCAAAACTTCAACTCCCAGCATGATATCACAATGTTACATAAAGTCAGTGTTTCCCAACCAGGGTGCCTCCAGCTGTTGAGAAACTACAACTCTCAGCATGATATCACAATGTTACATAAAGTCAGTGTTTCCAAACCAGGGTGCCTCCAGCTGTTGCAAAACTACAACTCCCAGCATTATATCACAATGTTACATAAAGTCAGTGTTTCCCAACCAGGGTGCCTCCAGCTGTTGCAAAACTACAACTCCCAGCATGATATCACAATGTTACATAAAGTCAGTGTTTCCCAACCAGGGTGCCTCCAGCTCTTGCAAAACTACAACTCCCAGCATGATATCACAATGTTACATAAAGTCAGTGTTTCCCAACCAGGGTGCCTCCAGCTGTTGCAAAACTACAACTCCCAGCCTGATATCACAATGTTACATAAAGTCAGCGTTTCCCAACCAGGGTGCCTCCAGCTGTTGCAAAACTACAACTCCCAGCATGATATCACAATGTTACATAAAGTCAGCGTTTCCCAACCAGGGTGCCTCCAGCTGTTGCAAAACTACAACTCCCAGCATGATATCACAATGTTACATAAAGTCAGTGTTTCCAAACCAGGGTGCCTCCAGCTGTTGCAAAACTACAACTCCCAGCATGATATCACAATGTTACATAAAGTCAGTGTTTCCCAACCAGGGTGCCTCCAGCTGTTGCAAAACTACAACTCCCAGCATGATATCACAATGTTACATAAAGTCAGTGTTTCCCAACCAGGGTGCCTCCAGCTGTTGCAAAACTACAACTCCCAGCATGATATCACAATGTTACATAAAGTCAGTGTTTCCCAACCAGGGTGCCTCCAGCTGTTGCCAAACTACAACTCCCAGCATGATATCACAATGTTACATAAAGTCAGCGTTTCCCAACCAGGGTGCCTCCAGCTGTTGCCAAACTACAACTCCCAGCATGATATCACAATGTTACATAAAGTTAGTGTTTCCCAACCAGGGTGCCTCCAGCTGTTGCCAAACTACAACTCCCAGCATGATATCACAATGTTACATAAAGTCAGCGTTTCCCAACCAGGGTGCCTCCAGCTGTTGCAAAACTACAACTCCCAGCATGATATCACAATGTTAGATAAAGTCAGTGTTTCCAACCAGGGTGCCTCCAGCTGTTGCAAAACTACAACTCCCAGCATGCTAGGAGTTGTAGTTTTGCAATTGCTGGAGGGCCACAGTTTGGAGACCACTGTCTTAGAAATAGAAAATGATCGAATTCACACTGAAGGCGACTCTGGTGGGGCGGGGGGGGATACCTGCTCGGCGGCTGCAGATGATAATTTAGCGCTGACAGGTTTATCGGCGTGGCGCCTGCTGCCCAGCGATTGGTGCGAGCGCTTATCACCAGCAGTGTGTACTGAGCTCTATAGATATGGATGGAGGTTCCCTGCAGATAGCAGAAGCGTCTGTTCCAGGAAGAAGATGATGAGTTCTGCTCCGGCTGCAAAAAAAACAAACGAACGGTCAAGTGCGGGAGAAATCGTCTTCATGTGGACTATATAAGGGACTGTCCACCATGGAGGAGAGATGTGGAGGTCTGGGTGTGGTACCACGGGGATGTTAGTAGAAATACCTGATCACTTTGTGACGCCAGGGCACAGTTATCCTATACATGGTCTAAGGTTGGAGACAGCTTCTCCTGGGCGTGGTGCTTTCACCAAACAGATTAATACTGACTTGTAAGACGGGTAGATGAATCCCGGTAGGTAGGGTCCTGTCAAGGTATTGTATCCTTCACCGCCGGGGCATGTACGTCCACCGTACGGGTGATCCTTGCAGGATGACCGGATGAAGTAGATTTGAGCTAGGCCTCTCCTCAAAGCACACGACATGCAGCACACCTGAACCACACTGTGGCTCAGCGGTAACTCCTCCCCCACTGCACTATAAGGGTGTGAATTTAGGGGGTTCCCATTGGCAGGCAGGGTCACATGGGGTTCACTGCGGGGTTCCCATTGGCAGGCAGGGTCACATGGGGTTCCCTGCTCTCTCTTAAAGGCACAGTAACACATAAATAACATATATACAGATAACAACAATAGAATTAATTAGGAAAACATATCACTTCTCAAGAAAGTGCAAACATAAGTAATAATACAATAAGTCCTTTGGTGGACCCGACACCTTGTGCTGCAACGCTGCCCGGATCAGTCCAAAGCCACAGGACAGCCATTGGTGCTGGGACACCACTTGGGTCCTGAAGACTCCTTTATATCTGACCTCCTGTGTTACAATATATTGATGACGTATCCTGACAGCTCAGTCTCCAGCCCCTCTCTCTCCTCTCCTGATGGATCAGTCTCCAGCCCCTCTCTCTGCTCTCCTGACAGCTCAGTCTCCAGCCCCTCTCTCTCCTCTCCTGATGGATCAGTCTCCAGCCCCTCTCTCTCCTCTCCTGACAGCTCAGTCTCCATCCCCTCTGTCTCCTCTCCTGACAGCTCAGTCTCCAGCCCCTCTCTCTCCTCTCCTGACAGCTCAGTCTCCAGCCCCTCTCTCTCCTCTCCTGACAGCTCAGTCTCCAGCCCCTCTCTCTCCTCTCCTGACAGCTCAGTCTCCAGCCCCTCTCTCTCCTCTCCTGGTGGATCAGTCTCCAGCCCCTCTCTCTCCTCTCCTGACAGATTAGTCTCCATCCCCTCTCTCTCCTCTCCTGACAGCTCAGTCTCTCCTCTCCTGACAGCTCAGTCTCCAGCCCCTCTCTCTCCTCTCCTGACAGCTCAGTCTCCAGCCCCTCTCTCTCCTCTCCTGGTGGATCAGTCTCCAGCCCCTCTCTCTCCTCTCCTGACAGATTAGTCTCCATCCCCTCTCTCTCCTCTCCTGACAGCTCAGTCTCTCCTCTCCTGACAGCTCAGTCTCCAGCCCCTCTCTCTCCTCTCCTGACAGCTCAGTCTCCAGCACCTCTCTTTCCATAACAATAGGGGGCGCTCACACTGACGTATAGCGCATAGAGCCCAGTGGACATGCTGATGTAATCATGAGAGCCTGTAGACCGGTATTTCCCACCCAGGGGTGCCTCCAGCTGTTGGAAAACTACAACTCCCAGCATTCCCGGACAGCCTTTGGCTGCCCAGTCATGCTGGGAGTTGTAGTCTTGCAACAGCTGGAGGCACCCTGGTTGGGAAGCACTGCTGTAGACTGAGCAGAAGACTGGGAGACTAGGCAGGAGCCCCATTACATTCCTGGTCTTCACAGGTCGGGTGCACTACAAGTATCAGCCATCTGCCTGTAGCCTTCAGATTCAGTGAGAGGTTATTACAGAGAAAATACTTCAGGATGAATGTTACTCAACCTTGAGAGTGTGAAGGTCGCTCTCGTAAATTGGGGCGCCAAGACTTTTATGGGCTGGAGTACTCACACCTGCGGAGGATTTATAGTCCTCAGAGGTTATCTGTAACTTTTTTCACTTAAACTGTTGTGAGACTATAACTCCCAGCATGCCTAGTATGTATGAGGCTTTCTTTTCTGGCAGTATACGGCACTATTATATGAACACTATATAGCACTATCATGTGGGCAATATATGGCACTATAATATGGACAGTATATGACTATATTATGTAAACAGTATATGGCACTATTATATGAACACTATATAGCACTATTATGTGGGCAATATATGGCACTTTTATGTGGACAGTATATGGCAGTATTATGTGGGCAATATATGACATTATTATGTGGACAGTATATGGCACTATTATATGGTCAGTATATGGCACTATTATATGAGAACTATATGACACTATTATATGGACACTATATGGCACTATTACATGGGCACTATATGGAACTATTACATGGGCACTATATGGCACTATTATATGAGCACTATATGGCACTATTATATGGGCACTATATGGCACTATTATATGAGCACTATATGGCACTATTATATGGGCACTATATGGCACTATTACATGGGCACTATATGGCACTATTATATGAGCACTATATGGCACTATTATATGGGCACTATATGGCACTATTATATGGGCACTATATGGCACTATTATATGAGCACTATATGGCACTATTATATGAGCACTGTATGGCACTATTATATGAGCACTATATGGCACTATTACATGGGCACTATTATATGGGCACTATATGGCACTATTATATGGGCACTATATGGCACTATTACATGGGCACTATATGGCACTATTATATGGGCACTATATGGCACTATTATATGAGCACTATATGGCACTATTATATGGGCACTGTATGGCACTATTATATGAGCACTATATGGCACTATTATATGAGAACTATATGACACTATTATATGAGAACTAAATGACACTATTATATGGGCACTATATGGCACTATTACATGGGCACTATATGGAACTATTACATGGGCACTATATGGCACTATTATATGAGCACTATATGGCACTATTATATGGGCACTATATGGCACTATTATATGAGCACTATATGGCACTATTATATGGGCACTATATGGCACTATTATATGAGCACTATATGGCACTATTATATGGGCACTATATGGCACTATTATATGAGCACTATGTGGCACTATTATATGAGCACTATATGGCACTATTATATGAGAACTATATGACACTATTATATGAGAACTATATGACACTATTATATGGGCACTATATGGCACTATTACATGGGCAGTATTTCGACAGCAGGGGATGTTAAATTCAGTATATTAGTAGATACGTTCAGATGGAGCTTCCCTTTAAGTGGATGTCTCGGACAAGAAGAGGTTAATGTCCTACGCAGTGAACTCATGGAGAGGCGTTTGTGGCCCGTCCTACTGCTGATCTTCACATTAAGCAATAAAAGGGCGGAGCTCAGCAGAGAGATGTCATCGCCATACGGCCGCTCCGTGTTTATGGCCTGTAAGATGTCATATGTAAAGGTTATTACAGAAATGTACAGTCTGCACTATAGGGACATGAGGGAGCGACTGCCTAACGTCACCGGCCCGGGCGATGACGACAATTATGTATCAGCCATTGGCTGTCCGGGCATGCTGGGGGAACACTGCTTAGGAAACACTGCCCTAGAGACATAGAAAAAGCTTAGATCAGTCGGGGTATGAGTGTTCAGACCCTGTCCAAACACTAGAAAAAAGAGAAGTGCGCGGAGTGCTTCCATCCCTGTCCTCCATGATGGCTCCAGGTCACGTGACACAAAGCCAGGAGACGACACACTTAGTGCACCCTTCTCCTATTTTAGAGATCGATGGGGGTCTGAACACTAAAACCCCGATCCATCAAAACTATTCCTCCTAAAATAAAAGAGGGAAAAAAGCTTTTAATTCTTAAAGAGACATACACACAAGGTGTCTGGACATTTGGTTCTTCTCTTCTTGGATGGAGATTTTTTTTGCCCTTTTATATAAAAAAAAATCCACTAAGGCCCAGTAATTCTCAAAAATGATGGACTGCGCTCCTCGGGGGCGGGGATTAAGAATCTGAAAACCAGTCTTAATGTAGTTATTTAAAGTTTAATGCTTTCACGTGCTCTAATGAAGTGTTTTCCAACCAGGGTGCCTCCAGCTGTTGCAAAACTACAATCCCCAGCATGCCCCGACAGCCACTAAGACATATGATGCCACTCCCTCTAGGTCATAGGATACTGCAGGTTATTACTCCCTCTAGGACATATGAAGCTGCAGGTTATTACTCCCTCTAGGTCATAGGATACTGCAGGTTATTACTACTTTGGACACATGAAGCTGCAGGTTGATGCTGGGAGTTGTAGTCTTGCAACAGCAGGAGGCACACTGGTTGGGAAACACTGCCCTAGAGACATAGAGGACACCCTTGGCCCACCCTTTTTCTGACTAGTTCTAGTGAACACTCAGACCCCCACCGATCAAAACTTTTGACGTGTCTCTACAACATGTCAAAAGTTTTTCTTAAAGGGACAGTACCCATTTAACTCAAAGAGCTAGGACAACCTAAATGTAACCATTGTATCAAGTTCTGCAACTGTGAAATATATATGTCGGAGGCAAATTCTGTGCACTGATTGGCTGCCGAATTGCAGAAGCCTTAGGCCTTAGGCTTTAGGCTGTGAACAAACCGGTACTCCAGTGGAAAACAACTTTTTTTTTTTTTTTTAAACTGGTGCCAGAAAGTTAAACAGATTTGTAAATCACTTCTATTTAAAAAGCTTTATCCTTCCAGTACTTTTTAGCAGCTGTATGCTACAGAGGAAATTCTTTTCTTTTTGAATTCCTTTTTTGTCTTGTCCGCAGTGCTCTCTGCTGACACCTGATGCCCGTATCAGGAACTGTCCAGAGCAGCATAGGTTTGCTATGGGGATTTTCTCTTGCTCTGGACAGTTCCTGATACGGGCATCAGGTGTCAGCAGAGAGCACTGTGGACAAGACATAAAAGGAATTCAAAAAGAAAAGAATTTCCTCTGTAGCATAGAGCTGCTAAAAAGTACTGGAAGCATAAATATTTTTAATAAAAGTCATTTACAAATCTGTTTAACTTTCTGGCACCAATTGATAAAAAAAAAAAAAATGTTTTCCATCGGAGTACCCCTTTAAAGAAAAAAAAAACACAACATTTTGGTCACATGACATTTTTTTTGGGACAAAAACACTGCAGCCAGACACTGGCTAAAAATCAATAAGGAAATATGAAAAACTACATACACATGGCATTTTTTTTTTTTTTTAGTTTTTCGCCCTTTTTAGTCTCCGTGACAAAATGGCAATATGGTCGGCGTATGGTGTTTTTTGTATTTTTTTGCCATTTTTCCTCCCATAGAGGAGAGCCTGAAAGAACGCCATGTTGGCCATTGTTTTCCCAAATTGTTTAATAGAAATCCTTAGGCCACATGATGAAACGATCACATGACTTGTAACTAGAGAATAAAAGGGCATATTGCGCCTATGCTAATGTTCATTTTTGAAGAAAAAAAAAAAGCTACAATGTGGGCCGTCCGGACCCCTAAATTATAATTTTTTCCCCCTACAGGACATCTGCTGTTTATGCTGCGGACCGCCTGTGGTTTGGGGGATTTCCCTGCGGTTTTCTGCAGATTTGTTGTGAAGTTCTTTTAAAAACAAAACCTTTACATGTGAACCGAAAGTTTAGTTTGTTACAGTGTATCAGGGTAGGTAACCGCAAGAGGGGCTGAGGTAGCATTTTCTCGAGGTTGGGGGGGGGGTTAATAATACCGTAAATAGCACCGCACGATAGGTAGGTCTATTCAATAGGTAGTGTGGTCGCTCCAGTAAGTAGACAGGTCCCCAAAGTGTGTCTACTTTCCCCCATTAGGTAGGTTCTCCAGTATATAGTTTTCCCTGTATATATGCCCACAGTAGATATATTCCCAGTAGGTAGATTTAACCTGTAGATAGTCCACAGTGGGTATGTTCCTCCAGTAGGTAGGTTCCCCTTGTAGATAGCCCATATTCGGTATGTTAGCCTAGCAGGCAGGTTTTCTCTGTAGATAGCCCATAGTAGGTATGTTCCCCCAGTAGGCAGGTTGCCCTTGTAGATTGCTCACAGTAGGTAGGTTCCCTTTGTAGGTAGGTTGCCCTTGTACATTGTCCACAGTAGGTGTATATTCCCCAGTAGGTAGGTTCCCCTAGTAAGTAGGTTCTCTTTGTAGATAGCCCACAGTAGGTATGTTCCAAGGAGGCAGGTTCCCCCAGTAGGCAGATTCCCCTTGCAGATAGTCCACAGTAGGTAGGTTCCCACAAAAGGTAGGTTTACCCAGTAGACAGGTTTCCCCTGTAGATTGCTCGTAGTATGAATGTTCCCCCAATAGGTAGGTTTCCCCAGTAGACAGGTTCCCCCTGTAAAAAGCCCTCAGTAGGTATGTTCCCTCAGTAGCAAGCTCACAGTAGGTAGATTCCCCAGTAGGCAGGTTTCCCCAGTAGACAGCTAGATAGCACCCCAGTAGGCAGGTTCCCCCAGTAGACAGCTAGATAGCACCCCAGTAGGCAGGTTCCCCCAGTAGACAGCTAGATAGCACCCCAGTAGGCAGGTTCCCCCATTAGAAAGCTAGATAGCACCCCAGTAGGCAGGTTCGCCTAGTAGAGAGCTAGATAGCACCCCAGTAGGCAGGTTCCCCCATTAGAGAGCTAGATAGCACCCCAGTAGGCAGGTTTGCCTAGTAGACAGCTAGATAGCACCCCAGTAGGCAGGTTCCCCCAGTAGACAGCTAGATAGCTCCCCAGTAAAAAAACAAAACATACTTATCTTATTTCCTTAACTCTCCCGCAGTCACAGACGCTCTCCTGTCTAGATGCCTGCAGCCACTAGAAGTCATGGAGCGTCTCTACCTTCCGATCAGTAACAAAATGGGGCCTCTAGTGGCTGAAGGCATGAAGCTACCTGCAGCCTAGGGGATGAGCACCAACCCTAGGACACACCTAAAGTTAACATCGACGCTCATACAAGTAATCACACATACAACTGTATGGGCGTCCTGAGGATGCGCATACAGTTGAAAGGGGATCGAGACAAAAGTGCGGCCTTGTATACGCCCCTGCATTAGACATGGCGCCTGCGTATGTCAGTGTTACCCAATCATAGTTCCTCCAGCTGTTGCAAAACTACAACCCCCAGCATGCCCGGACAGCCGTTGGCTGTCCGGACATGCTGGGAGTTGTAGTTTTGCAACAGCTGGAGGCACCCTGGTTGGGAAACACTGCTGTATATAATATTCCCCAATGTAATATACATTTATTAATTTTCCATGGTGCCCTTTGACCTTCCGTTCTACCACAGGGTCAATAAATAGTCAAAGCAGATGACCTTTGTCTTTCTTCTCCGTGACCTCTGATATCTCCTGTCAACCACAACCTGCAATAACAAGAAGCTCCTCACAGGGGTATGCAGCTGCAGATATCCCCATTAATTCCTATAGAGGAGACCCTGTAATCTGCATAACATACACCAGACACGCGCATATATATATATATATATATATATATATATATACCGCCATCTCTGTTACACCATAATCTTACACACACTCATACTTCCTATTCTGCAATTTCCTAATGTTATTTTATGGTGGTTACTGGTTGAAATATCTCCATCAGTTATCTGTACTGAGAGATAAACAGAAAAAAGATCTATGAAAAGAAAGATAAGCGGAAATGCAACCTAGAGAGACACTAAGAGACAACGGACCGAAACACATGAGCAATAAATACTACTCCTAAATACTACTTCCCAAACAAGAACATAACTACTATAATACTGCTCCTATATACAAGAATATAACTACTATAATACTGCTCCTATATACAAGAATATAACTACTATAATACTGCTTCTATATACAAGAATATATCTACTATAATACTGCCCCTATATACAAGAATATAACTACTATAATACTGCTCCTATATACAAGAATATAACTACTATAATACTGCCTCCTATATACAAGAATATAACTACTATAATACTGCCTCCTATATACAAGAATATAACTACTATAATACTGCTCCTATATACAAGAATATAACTACTATAATACTGCTCCTATATACAAGAATATAACTACTATAATACTGCCTCCTATATACAAGAATATAACTACTATAATACTGCTCCTATATACAAGAATATAACTACTATAATACTGCTCCTATATACAAGAATATATCTACTATAATACTGCTCCTATATACAAGAATATAACTACTATAATACTGCTCCTATATACAAGAATATAACTACTATAATACTGCTCCTATATACAAGAATATAACTACTATAATACTGCTCCTATATACAAGAATATAACTACTATAATACTGCTCCTATATACAAGAATATAACTACTATAATACTGCTCCTATATACAAGAATATAACTACTATAATACTGCTCCTATGTGCAAGAATATAACTACTATAATACTGCTCCTATATACAAGAATATAACTACTATAATACTGCCTCTTATATACAAGAATATAACTACTATAATACTGCCTCTTATATACAAGAATATATCTACTATAATACTGCTCCTATATACAAGAATATAACTACTATAATACTGCTCCTATATAGAAGAATATAACTACTATAATACTGCTCCTATATACAAGAATATAACTACTATAATGCTGCTCCTATATACAAGAATATAACTACTATAATACTGCTCCTATATACAAGAATATAACTACTATAATACTGCCTCCTATATACAAGAATATAACTACTATAATACTGCTCCTATATACAAGAATATAACTACTATAATACTGCTCCTATATACAAGAATATAACTACTATAATACTGCTCCTATATACAAGAATATAACTACTATAATACTGCTTTCCTTGTTATTGAGGTATTATTGGGTATCTGATATATTAGAGTATTTATGATATTGGGTTTCCTCTCCCTCCTGTGTATATCATTATGTACCTTACCCACAATCCTTTGCTCCCCTTGGTTGTATACACAGGTTATTTTTGGGTGGACACGGTATGGCGTTAGTTGTAGACGTGGCGGATTTTCCATCCTGTGTCTCTCGTTCCATTAGCTGTAGTCGACCTCTCAGCATATTTGCTGAAGCCATAACTCTGCGCTGAGGCGTGTGACAACCCTCACATTGTGGAGCACCTACCAGATCCCCTCTACTTCCCTGATGTCTTGTTTCATTCTGATAGATCATCCTATCTGTTCCTAGAAAAGCTGGGTTATGATGGAGAATGTTAGTCACTCAGAATGTCTGGACTCCTCAATGTAAAATCTTCTCATTGTGCTCTAAATCCTAAAAGGCTTTAATCCAGGAACAGAAAAATATAGCAACTTTCATGCAAAAACAGCGCCACCCCTGTCCTCAGGTTGTGTGTGGTATTACAACTCTGCTCCATTCTCTTCAATGAACCTTTTTTTTGCTGGGAGTTGTAGTTTTGCCACAGTTGGAGGCAATCCTGGTTGGGAAACACTGACCTATACTATATAGTACTATATAGTCCAACATGATGGGAGTTGTAGTTTTCGTTTGGGTGCAGCTGCTGAGCCACAGGCTGTATCAGAGCATGCTGGGAGTTGTAGTTAGTCACTAACTGCAACTGCCGAATTTAATAAAAAAATAAAAAGTGATCAAAAAGTCACATCAAAACAAAAATGGCACTCTTAAAAACTACAGATCGGGGCACAAAAAATAACCCTCATACAGGTCGGTATAAGGAGAAATAAAAAAGTTATAGGGGTAGGAATAGGACTAAATTATCCCCCACATATGTGTATCCTGTGATGTCACGCATATTTAATTAATTATACAAATTAGCATGGCCTGTATTTCTTTTTTTTGCAAGAAAAGTGGCGACCCTAGTCACAACTGAGCACATATCTGCTGTTTTTCTGCTGAAAATCTAATCACTGACTTCTGCTATTCAGATCACAGCATGATTTATTGCTGGAGGAAGGATATTGTGAAAGAAAAGACATGTACAGTGTGTGTGAGCTGCAGTGTACACCTGCACACAGATAGTGAAAGCAGTTGGCTGGCAGCCATTACACAGAGCTGCACTGACTTCTGGGAGTTGTAGTCTGTGCTGGAAACAAGTATTTAGGAGACATCAGGGGCCAAAGGAGCTGCAAAAACCACATGAATAACTGCAGAGGACACAGAACAGGTATTGTGGTGGCTTCGGGGCATTTTTATTTTTCTTAACTTCCCTGGAGTACCCCTTTAACTGATCAATACCCAGCTTTACTGTATAGCACCCCCTGCAGTTCATGACATGATAGGTGTATGTAGCTCACAGTATGACAGGTTACAGTAGAGAAGATAGTGGTCTGATGTACGGCGTCTGATGTACATGCGAAACAGCATTCCGCCTCCTCCCTCGGACCATCTTATCCCTTAGTGTAGTGGTTTTCAAACTGCAGTCCTCCAGCTGTTGCAAAACTTCAACTCCCAGCATGCCCGGACACTAAAGGTCTGTCTGCCTCCTCCAGAGGATGCACACTGTCCCCGAAAGGTAAATTAAGGCTTCCTTCTCATCTTATCCCTAAGTGCAGTGGTTTTAAAACTGAGGTCCTCCAGCTGTTGCAAAACTTCAACTTCCAGCATGCCCGGACAGCCAACGGCTGTCCGGGCATGCTGGAAGTTGAAGTTTTGCAACATCTGGAGGGCCACAGTTTGAGACCACTGCCCTACAGACATCTCTGGTTATGGGCACATCCCTAATGAGGACTCCGACGCATTTTGGTCTTTATCACCACCTTAATAGTATCTCTGTTCAGTTTACAGTGAGTTGTAGGAATCCAACAGAATCTTGATGGCAGTGCCTCTACTCGATAGATGTCCCTGGCATCCCTATAGAAATGTGAGGGAGGGCCGACACGTTTCCATCTTTGTTGATCCTTACCCACAGCACCTGCAGCTTTAAGATGTCTGAGATATCTAGTGGGTTATCCAATCCTCCGAAAGACGTCAGCCACAACTCCCTCCTCCCTCATCCGAAAGTCCCTCGTCCAAAATGCTGACATCCCTCAGACGATTCTCCCTCAGACGCAACTTCCTGCCGCATAGCAGAGCCGTCTACTACAGACACTACATGTGCTACAGAGTCTGTAGAGCAGAGCCGACACTGAATAACATGTACAGCACAGCAAAACCCGTAGAGCAGAGAGCCGACACTGAATAACATGTACAGCAAAACCCGTAGAGCAGAGAGACGACACAGAATAACATGTACAGCAAAACCCGTAGAGCAGAGAGCAGACACTGAATAACATGTACAGCAAAACCCGTAGAGCAGAGAGCCGACACTGAATAACATGTACAGCAAAACACGTAGAGCAGAGAGCCGACACTGAATAACATGTACAGTAAAACCCGTAGAGCAGAGAGCCGACACTGAATAACATGTACAGTAAAACCCGTAGAGCAGAGAGCCGACACTGAATAACATGATCATCAAAACCCGTATAGCAGTGACGACACTGAATAACATGTACAGCAAAATCCGTATAGCAGAGCCAACACTGAATAACATGCACAGCAAAACCCGTAGAGCAGAGCCGACACTGAATAACATGTACAGCAAAACCCGTATAGCAGAGCCGACACTGAATAACATGTACAGCAAAACCCGTAGAGCAGAGAGCCGACACTGCGCAACATGTACAGCAAAACCCGTAGAGCAGAGATGACACTGAATAACATGTGCAGCAAAACCCGTATAGCAGAGCCGACACTGAATAATATGTACAGCAAAACCCGTATAGCAGAGAGCCGACACTGAATAACATGTACAGCAAAACCCGTATAGCAGAGCCAACACTGAATAGCGTGTAAAGCAAAACCCGTAGAGCAGAGAGCGGACACTGAATAACATGTACAGCAAAACCCGTAGAGCAGAGAGCCGACACTGAATAACATGTACAGCAAAACCCGTAGAGCAGAGAGCCGACACTGAATAACATGTACAGCAAAACCCGTAGAGCAGAGAGCCGACACTGAATAACATGTACAGCAAAAACCGTATAGCAGAGAGCCGACACTGAATAACATGTACAGCAAAACCCGTAGAGCAGAGAGCCGACACTGAATAACATGTACAGCAAAACTCGTAGAGCAGAGCCGACACTGAATAACATGTACAGCAAAACCCGTAGAGCAGAGAGCCGACACAATAATATGTACAGAAAAACCCGTATAGCAGAGAGCCAACACTGACTCGGCTCTGCCAAATTACAGGAAAGTTTTTCGTCTGAGGGATGACGGAGTTTCGGATGATGGAGGAGGGAGCACGGAGTTGTGGCTGACACCTAACGGAGATTGGTCCGAGGAAGGAGGCGGGACGCTGTTTCGCTGGACGGAGTTACAACTGACGATGTCCTAAAATGGGCACCGTACTGATGTGGAGTGACTGGGGCTGCGGCTTTGTCTGTCCTCCATGCTTTACACTGACGCTTCCATCAGTTTCCTGCTGATCCTTCCCATACTCTGTTCTACACAATGTGGTTTATGCTTCAGGTCACATGGTCATATGAAGAATTCCACCGCGTCCGCCCTTTGGTCACATACCAGCCAAGGCTTACAATTTAACACAAAAATAGTCATAAAAGTTGTTCCTTTGAGTCTCGACTCGTATGTAAGGGTCAGTGAAGGTGAAATGCCGACTCCAGGTCAGGTGCAAGACTGCTGACCCTCAAAGATCGAAACCCTAATCAGAATGATAATGCAATGACACGTTTTGGGGGTCTGTTAGTTCTTAGTCATGACGCTGGAAATCTTAGATATGAGTTGACGCATTTCGGTCCTAAACGGGGGGGGGGGGGGGGTGATCCTTAATGATATGGTTTCTATCATGGGTATAAATAGCAATGATATGCAGACAGCTCCACAGCCGTACAGAGGTCATAGTACATTAAAGATCACTTGCGTTTCGGTCTTTACAAGCAAATTAATGTTATCTGAGATGAGGAAACGCTTTTGCTGTCTGTCCTTCTCCCTATTCATATCACATGTAAAATTGATTACATATATATATATATATATATATATATATATTTATTTATATATATTTATCCTTTAGTGCAGTGGTTTTCAAACTGCAGTCCTCCAGCTGTTGCAAAACTAGAACTCCCAGCATGCCCGTACAGCCAACGGCTGTCCGGGCATTCTGTAAGTTGAAGCTTTGCAACATCTGGAGGGCCACAGTTTGAGACCACTGTCCTACAGACATCTCTGGTTATGGGCACAGCCCTTATGAGGACGCCGACGCATTTTGGTCTGTATCACCACCTTAATAGTATATGTGTTAAGTTTACAGTGAGTTGTAGGCATCAAACAGAATCTTGATGGCAGTGCCTCTACTCGATAGATGTCCCTGGCATCCCTATAGAAACGTGAGGGAAGGCCGACGCGTTTCCATCTTTGTTTATCCTTACCCACAGCATCTGCAGCTTTAAGATATCTGAGATATCTAGTGTGTTATCTAGGGCTAGTCCCAACCTACAGATGCTACTTGCGGGCACTTGCAGAGTCCTTCGTTAATATGCAAATGTTAGGGAAC
Source organism: Hyla sarda (assembly GCF_029499605.1). Classification (NCBI taxonomy): domain Eukaryota; kingdom Metazoa; phylum Chordata; class Amphibia; order Anura; family Hylidae; genus Hyla; species Hyla sarda. The sequence continues at coordinate 8,414,847 of NC_079193.1, read as the reverse complement.
CGACGCGTTTTGGTCTGGAACGATCAACCAGAATTGAGATAAGGCAAGTTCTCTATAACCCACAATGTTGTCACCTCTTCTCAATCATTGTATACGCACGGTTCTGACATGTTGTAATTATACCGCCCCCGCAACATGAAATAAAACCGCCACCTCTGTCCGCCATGATGACAAACATGGAGGCGTACGGTGACCCACTGGGCATGGTATTGTACATTTATACAGACGTAGCGCTGTGTCTTCTCACTCCACTCTGGTTAATGGGTAACTATGTAGCTGCCCACACGTCTGCGGGGAGTCGCTGTGTATCCGATGTTTTTATTTTCTTTGTGTTGATCTTTTTTTTTTTTTGTGCACAGATCTGGGTTTTGCTGATTTTTTCCTGCAAATATATATATAAATATATATATATATTTTTTTTATTTTTAGAAAAAGTTGTTATACAAAATACATAATTTAGTGGCATTTATCTCTACAGAGGCCAGAGTCACCTTTCTGATGGCAGGGTCACCTTACCGATGGCGGGGTCACCTGACTAATGGCAGGGTCACCTTTCTGATGGCATACTTACGTCAGATTAATGATGGCATGGTTCACCTTACTGATGCCTGGGTCAACTTAGTGATGCTGGGGTCGCCTTTCTGATGGCAGGGTCACCTTTCCCACAGTGGGGTCACCTTATTTATGGCAGGGTCACCTTACAGATAGCAGAATCACCTAAGTGATAGCAAGGTCAACTTATGGCAGGGCTAGCTTAGTGATGATAGGGTCACCTTAGTGAAAGCAGGGTCACCTTAGTGATAGCAGGGTCACCTTAGTGATAGCAGGGTCACCTTAGTGATAGCAGGGTCACCTTAGTGATTGCAGGGTCCCCTTAGTAATAGCAGGGTCCCCTTAGTGATTGCAGGGTCCCCTTAGTGATTGCAGGGTCCCCTTAGTGATTGCAGGGTCACCTTAGTGAATGCAGGGTCACCTTAGTGAATGCAGGGTCACCTTAGTGATAGCAGGGTCACCTTAGTGATAGCAGGGTCACCTTAGTGATAGCAGGGTCACCTTAGTGAATGCAGGGTCACCTTACAGACAGCTAGGTCAACTTACTGACAGCAGGGTCACATCACTGATGGCGGGATCACCTTACCGATGGCGGGTTAACCTTAATGGGGGCGGGGTCACCTTGCTAATTAGGAGGTCACCATACTGATGGCGGGGTCACCTTACTGAGGATGTGGGGTCACCATACTGGTAGTGGGATCTCCATACTGACGACAGGGTCACTTTACTGATGGTGGGGGGGCCTTACTGACGACAGGGTCACCTTTCTGATGGCAGGGTCACCTTACAGCTGATGGGGTCACCTAACCATCAGTGGGGTCACCTTACAGAAGGTAGTGTTTCTGTACATGGCCAGTGCAGAGCATTTCTCTCCTTCTAGGACCCGAAACATCCTGAGGCCGCGTTAACGCGGCGGAAATTCTGCGTGGAATTACGCATGAATTTCCGGAATTCTGCTGCTGAAATTCTGTTTTGCTGTGGTCCGAAAAAATATATGTCTGGTCTTCTATTTTTCCGGACTTGGGCTGCGGAATCCCATTGAAGTCAATAAGGGTGACTTTCTGCCGAATTTGCGTGGAATTCACGCGGAATGCATGCAGATTCCGCAGGGAATCCGCACAAACTATCGCTGTTCAATTAAATAAAATCTATCTTTTTACTGAGAGGCGGAATCATGCGGAATATGTGCGGAAATTTCTGCACGGATTCTGCACCGATTCCACATGTGTTTCAAAACGGCCGAATTTTGCACGGAACCAATGTAGATGCCGAATTCTTGAAGATAGATGGATTTTCCACGCGGCCTAAGGCTATGTTCAAACGATGGAATTTCCGCGTGGAATTCCGCTGCGGCAGAGTCCCAATGATTTCAGCTGCACTGTGCCCACGGCGGAATTTCCGCAACAGATGTTTCTACTGCAGGAAATCCCGATTTGTGAGAAAGAACAGACATCAGAGTCAGCAAGGAAATGCATTGCCGTCTATGAGAAGGTGCATCTCCGAGCGGTCCTAGCGCCGACATGTTCTGCTGACGCTCCGCTGTCGGTGGAAAGTCTGCAGAACATTGAGAAATATGTAATGCTTCATTCTTCCTGTGGAGGCGCTGTAGGGAAATTGAACACTTGCTGTCAGGTTGCCCCACAGATCGCTGTAAAACGAATTTGTTTCAGCCTCCAGATCCGATTGCGTTGTATTTTGCGTCCGTACATTAGCGCCTGCGGGCGCACGCATGTACACTGCCGCCTTATGCTCATTCATACCCCAAATCTTTGCCAGGAGGACTCAGCGGCAGTGTTTACCGACCAGGGTGTCTCCAGCTGTTGCAAAACTACAACTCCCAGCATGCCCGGACAGCCAGAGGCTGTCCGGGCATTCTGGGAGTTGTAGTTTTGCAACCGCAGATGATGAAGCAGCATTGTGGTATCCTGTATGTATCAGCTGCCGATCCCCCCAAAATGTATTCACGGGGGGGGGGGGGGGGGGGTCCTAAAGAGCCATACACCCCCTGTTACCGCCATACGTTGGTATTTTAGGGGACGGAACAATGTAAACACCTTGGGGGGGGAGATCTATCAAAACCTGTGCAGAGGAAAAGTTGACCAGTTGCCCATAGCAACCAATCAGATCGCTGCTTTCACTTTTGAAAAGGGCCTGTGAGAAATGAAAGCAGCGATCTGATTGGTTGCTATGGGCAACCGGTCAACTTTTCCCTTCCATTATGTATATAAAGCCTAACGGTACACGGTGTGGGAAGAATTTATGGCGCCTTATCGAAGACGGAATTTGGTGGATAGTCGGCGGCGCGGGCCCGTTCACGCTCTGGCACTTGTACCGCGCCGCTTATCTGTTATATAAACAGCACAATAAGAGGCAAATTGCTTCTCGCTCCGTAATCACCGGAATCTGCCACCTATGATCTCACTCATTGTTCTGCCCCGGGGAGGTGGCACTCCGCCAGCCTGAATAGTTCCAGGACATCAGAGAGGTAGTCAGACACATTTAAAGGGGCGGCGCAGCTTTACAAATAGGGGTCATCGGGGCAGATACCCCAATCCTGCCAAGTGACTGGATATCATTTGCCGCTTGTAAACATTGTCCTCTGATGCTTCAAGCTTCTGCTCCATACCCCCTCCCCTGGGCTGTTCTTCTACCGTCATGTGGTGAACATACGTGTGTGTGTGTGTGTGTGTGGATAAATGTAGTGCACATGTGTGTGAGGATATATGTAGTGCACATGTGTGTGTGTGTGTGTGTGTGGATATGTGTAGTGCACATGTGTGTGTGTGGATATATGTAGTGCACATGTGTGTGTGTGTGGATATATGTAGTGCACATGTGTGTGTGTGGATATATGTAGTGCACGTGTGTGTGTGTGGAAATATGTAGTGCACGTGTGTGTGTGTGTGTGTGTGGATATATGTAGTGCACGTGTGTGTGTGTGGATATATGTAGTGCACATGTGTGTGGATATATGTAGTGCACGTGTGTGTGTGTGTGTGGATATAGGTAGTGCACGTGTGTGTGTGTGGATATATGTAGTGCACATGTGTGTGGATATATGTAGTGCACATGTGTGTGTGTGTGTGTGTGTGTGTGTGGATATATGTAGTGCACATGTGTTGTGTGTGTGTGTGTGTGGATATATGTAGTGCATATGTGTGTGTGTGGATATATGTAGTGCACATGTTTGTGTGGATATATGTAGTGCACGTGTGTGTGTGTGTGTGTGTGTGTGTACGTGTGTGTGTGTGGATATATGTAGTGCATATGTGTGTGTGTGGATATATGTAGTGCACATGTTTGTGTGGATATATGTAGTGCACATGTGTGTGTGGATATATGTAGTGCACGTGTGTGTGTGTGTGTGTGTGTACGTGTGTGTGTGAGGATATATGTAGTGCACATGTGTGTGAGGATATATGTAGTGCACATGTGTGTGAGGATATATGTAGTGCACATGTGTGTGAGGATATATGTAGTGCACATGTGTGTGTGGATATATGTAGTGCACATGTGTGTGAGGATATATGTAGTGCACATGTGTGTGTGGATATATGTAGTGCACATGTGTGTGAGGATATATGTAGTGCACATGTGTGTGTGGATATATGTAGTGCACATGTGTGTGTGGATATATGTAGTGCACATGTGTGTGAGGATATATGTAGTGCACATGTGTGTGAGGATATATGTAGTGCACATGTGTGTGAGGATATATGTAGTGCACATGTGTGTGTGTGGATATATGTAGTGCACATGTGTGTGAGGATATATGTAGTGCACATGTGTGTGTGTGGTTATATGTAGTGCACATGTGTGTGTGTGTGGATATATGTAGTGCACATGTGTGTGGATATATGTAGTGCACATGTGTGTGTGTGGATATATGTAGTGCACATGTGTGTGTGTGTGTGTGTGTGTGTGTGTGTGTGTGTGGATATATGTAGTGTACATGTGTGTGTGGATATATGTAGTGCACATGTGTGTGTGTGTGTGGATATATGTAGTGCACATGTGTGTGTGTGGATATATGTAGTGCACATGTGTGTGTGTGGATATATGTAGTGCACATGTGTGTGTGTGGATATATGTAGTGCACGTGTGTGTGTGTGGATATATGTAGTGCACATGTGTGTGTGTGTGTGGATATATGTAGTGTACATGTGTGTGGATATATGTAGTGTACATGTGTGTGTGTGGTTATATGTAGTGTACATGTGTGTGTGTGTGTGTGTGTGTGTGTGGTTATATGTAGTGCACATGTGTGTGTGTGGTTATATGTAGTGCACATGTGTGTGTGTGTGGATATATGTAGTGCACATGTGTGTGGATATATGTAGTGCACATGTGTGTGTGTGTGTGTGTGGATATATGTAGTGCACATGTGTTGTGTGTGTGTGTGTGTGTGTGGATATATGTAGTGCACATGTGTGTGTGGATATATGGAGTGCACATGTTTGTGGGAATATATGTAGTGCACATGTGTGTGTGGATATATGTAGTGCACGTGTGTGTGTGTGTACGTGTGTGTGTGGATATATGTAGTGCACGTGTGTGTGTGTGGATATATGTAGTGCACGTGTGTGTGTGTGTGGATATATGTAGTGCACGTGTGTGTGTGGATATATGTAGTGCACGTGTGTGTGTGGATATATGTAGTGCACATGTGTGTGTGTGTGTGTGTGGATATATGCAGTGTACATGTGTGTGGATATATGTAGTGTACATGTGTGTGTGTGGTTATATGTAGTGTACATGTGTGTGTGTGTGTGTGTGTGTGTGTGTGGTTATATGTAGTGCACATGTGTGTGTGTTGTTATATGTAGTGCACATGTGTGTGTGTGGATATATGTAGTGCACATGTGTGTGTGGATATATGTAGTGCACATGTGTGTGTGTGGTTATATGTAGTGCACATGTGTGTGTGGATATATGTAGTGCACATGTGTGTGTGTGTGGATATATGTAGTGCACGTGTGTGTGTGGATATATGTAGTGCACGTGTGTGTGTGGATATATGTAGTGCACATGTGTGTGTGTGTGTGTGGATATATGTAGTGTACATGTGTGTGGATATATGTAGTGTACATGTGTGTGTGTGGTTATATGTAGTGTACATGTGTGTGTGTGTGTGTGTGTGGTTATATGTAGTGCACATGTGTGTGTGTGGTTATATGTAGTGCACATGTGTGTGTGTGTGGATATATGTAGTGCACATGTGTGTGTGGATATATGTAGTGCACATGTGTGTGTGTGGTTATATGTAGTGCACATGTGTGTGTGGATATATGTAGTGCACATGTGTGTGTGTGGATATATGTAGTGCACATGTATGTGTGGATATATGTATGCATGGATTATTTAATGGGTGTATGTGTGGACATATGTAGTCAGTGTGTATATATGTATGGACATATGTAGTGAGTGTGTATGTATGTGTATGGACATATATAGTGTGTGTGTATGTGTGTATGGACGTATGTAGTGACTGTGTATGTGGACGTATCCAGTGAGTGTGTATGTGAACGTATCCAGTGAGTGTGTATGTGGACGTATCCAGTGAGTGAGTGTGTATATGTGTGTATGGATGTTTGAAGTGTATGTGTGGATGGATGTACTGTGCATTTTGTGTGTGTATGTATGGATGGGAGACTGTACTGAGTATTTGGATGGATGTAGTGAGTATGTGTATGAATGGATGTTGGTATTAAGTAAGTGTGTGTATGGATGAAAGTAGTGAATGAATGTATGTATGTATGTATGTATGTAGTGAGTGTGTATGTATGGATATGTAGCAAGGTAGTGAGTATATGTATGGATGTATGTAGTGAGTATATGTATGGATGTATGTAGGGTGTGTGTATATGGATGGATGTAGTGAGTATATGTATGGATGTATGTAGTGAGTGTATATATGGATGTATGTAGTGAGTATATGTATGGATGTATGTAGTGAGTATATGTATGGATGTATGTAGTGACTGTATATATGGATGTATGTAGTGAGCACGTGTATGGATGTATGTAGTGAGTATATATATGGATGTATGTAGTGAGTATATGTATGGATGTAGGTATTGAGTATATGTATGGATGTATGTAGTGAGTATATGTATGGATGTAGGTATTGAGTATATGTATGGATGTATGTAGTGTGTATGTGTATGGATGTATGTAGTGAGTATATGTATGGATGTATGTAGTGAGTATATGTATGGATGTATGTAGTGAGTGTATATATGGATGTCTGTAGTGAGTATATGTATGGATGTATGTAGTGAGTATGTGTATGGATGTATGTAGTGAGTGTATATATGTATGTAGTGAGTATATGTATGGATGTATGTAGTGAGTGTATATATGGATGTATGTAGTGAGTATTTGTATGGATGTATGTAGTGAGTGTGTATGTATGGATATGTAGCAAGGTAGTGAGTATATGTATGGATGTATGTAGTGAGTATATGTATGGATGTATGTAGGGTGTGTGTATATGGATGGATGTAGTGAGTATATGTATGGATGTATGTAGTGAGTGTATATATGGATGTATGTAGTGAGTATATGTATGGATGGATGTAGTGACTGTATATATGGATGTATGTAGTGAGCACGTGTATGGATGTATGTAGTGAGTATATGTATGGATGTATGTAGTGAGTATATGTATGGATGTAGGTATTGAGTATATGTATGGATGTATGTAGTGAGTATATGTATGGATGTATGTAGTGAGTATGTGTATGGATGTATGTAGTGAGTATATGTATGGATGTATGTAGTGAGTATATGTATGGATGTATGTAGTGAGTGCATATATGTATGTAGTGAGTGTATGTATGGATGTATGTAGTGAGTGCATATATGTATGTAGTGAGTGTATGTATGGATGTATGTAGTGAGTATATATATGGATGTCTGTAGTGAGTATATGTATGGATGTATGTAGTGAGTATGTGTATGGATGTATGTAGTGAGTGTATATATGTATGTAGTGAGTATATGTATGGATTTATGTAGTGAGTATATATATGGATGTATGTAGTGAGTATGTGTATGGATGTATGTAGTGAGTGTATATATGTATGTAGTGAGTATATGTATGGATGGATGTAGTGAGTGTATGTATGGATGTATGTAGTGAGTATATGTATGGATGTATGTAGTGAGTGTATATATGGATGTATGTAGTGAGTATATGTATGGATGTATGTAGTGAGTGTATATTTGGATGTATGTAGTGAGTATATGTATGGATGGATGTAGTGAGTATGTGTATGGATGGATGTAGTGAGTATATATATGGATGTATGTAGTGAGTATATGTATGGATTTATGTAGTGATTGTATATATGGATGCATGTAGTGAGTATGGATGTATGTAGTGAGTGTATATATGGATGTATGTAGTTATAATGTGTATGGATGTATGTAGTGAGTATATGTATGGATATATGTAGTGAGTATATATATATATATATATATATATATATATATATATATATATATGGATGTATGTAGTGAGTATGTGTATGGATGTAGTGAGTGAGTGTATATATGGATGTATGCAGTGAGTGTGTGTATGGATGTACTGTTTGTAGTGAGTGTATGTATGGATGTAGTGAGTGAGTGTATTTATGTATGTAGTGAGTGTATATATGGATGGATGTAGTGAATATATATATGGATGTATGTAGTGAGTATATGTATGGATGTATATATGGATGTATGCAGTCAGTGTACCTTTGGATGTATGTAGTGAGTATATGTATGGATATATGTAGTGAGTATGTGTATGGATGTATGTAGTGAGTGTGTGTGTATATATGGATGGATGTAGTGAGTATGTGTATGGATGGATGTAGTGAGTATGTGTATGGATGGATGTAGTGAGTATATATATGGATGGATGTAGTGAGTATGTGTATGGATGTATGTAGTGAGTATATATATGGATGTGTGTAGTGAGTGTATTTATGGATGTATGTAGTGAGTGTATTTATGGATGTATGTAGTGAGTGTATTTATGGATGTATGTAGTGAGTGTATATATGGATGTATGTAGTGACTGTATGTATGGATGGATGTAGTGAGTGAGTGTATATATGGATGGATGTAGTGAGTGTGTGTGTGTGTGTGTGATGTAGTGAGTGAGTGTATATATGGATGGATGTAGTGAGTGTACATTTGGATGTATGTAGTGAGTGTGTGTGTATGATGTAGTGAGTGTGTATATATGGATGTATGTAGTGAGTGTGTGTGTATGATGTAGTGAGTATGTATATATGGATGGATGTAGTGAGTGTGTGTGTATGATGTAGTGAGTATGTATATATGGATGGATGTAGTGAGTGTGTATATATGGATGTATGTAGTGAGTGTGTGTGTATGATGTAGTGAGTATGTATATATGGATGGATGTAGTGAGTGTGTGTGTATGATGTAGTGATTGTATATATGGATGGATGTAGTGAGTGTGTGTGTATGATGTAGTGATTGTATATATAGATGGATGTAGTGAGTGTGTGTGTATGATGTAGTGATTGTATATATGGATGGATGTAGTGAGTGTGTGTGTATGATGTAGTGATTGTATATATAGATGGATGTAGTGAGTGTGTGTGTATGATGTAGTGAGTGTACCTTTGGATGTATGTAGTGAGTATGTGTATATGGATGGATGTAGTGAGTGTACATTTGGATGTATGTAGTGAGTGTATATATGGATGCATGTAGTGAGTGTACATTTGGATGTATGTAGTGAGTGTATATATGGATGGATGTAGTGAGTGTGTATATATAGATGGATGTAGTGAGTGTGTGTGTATGATGTAGTGAGTGTACCTCTGGATGTATGTAGTGAGTATGTGTATGTTTAGATGTTTGTAGTCAGTGTGTGTATGGTTAGTGAGTGCAGCTCTGGAGTATACTGCAGCATATACAATGTAGTTATGGCATAATGAGTAGTTTACCAGGTAACAGGAGAGTTCCCCTTTATTGTCCCGCACACATCAGGTCTGGGTATAGTCAGGGCTCCGGTCACAGTATTAGCTTTGTGGCCCGAGGTCCTTGTAGAAATAATCTCTGTAATGTTCAGAGTCAATAAATACCTAAAAGGAAAAAGAGGATTCCTGGGGAGAGGCTGATCAGTGGGGAGGAGGGATTGTATGGAGGACAGGGAACAGGGGCATTGTATGGAGGTAGTATTGGGGCACTGTATGGAGGTAGTATTGGGGCACTGTATGGAGGTAGTATTGGGGCATTGTATGGAGGTAGTATTGGGGCACTGTATGGAGGTAGTATTGGGGCACTGTATAGAGGTAGTATACTGGGGGCACTGTATGGAGTTGGTATTGGGGCACTGTATGGAGGTAGTATTGGGGCACTGTATGGAGGTAGTATTGGGGCATTGTATGGAGGTAGTATTGGGGCACTGTATGGAGGTAGTATTGGGGCACTGTATGGAGGTAGTATTGGGGCACTGGATGGAGGTAGTGTTGGGGCACTGTATAGAGGTAGTATTGGGGCATTGTATGGAGGTAGTATTGGGGCACTGTATGGAGGTAGTATTGGGGCACTGTATGGAGGTAGTATTGGGGCACTGGATGGAGGTAGTATTGGGGCACTGTATAGAGGTAGTATTGGAGCACTGGATGGAGGTAGTATTGGGGCACTGTATGGAGGTAGTATTGGGGCACTGGATGGAGGTAGTATTGGGGCACTGTATAGAGGTAGTATTGGAGCACTGTATGGAGGTAGTATTGGGGCACTGTATGGAGGTAGTATTGGGGCACTGTATGGAGGTAGTATTGGGGCACTGTATGTAGGTAGTATTGTGGCACTGTATGGAGGTAGTATTGGGGCACTGTATGGAGGTAGTATTGGGGCACTGTATGGAGGACAAGGAACAGGGGCACTGTATGGAGGTAGTATTGGGGCACTATACGGAGGTAGTATTGGGGGCACTGTATGGAGGTAGTATTGGGGCACCTGATGAAGGTAGTATTGGGGGCACTGTATGGAGGTAGTATTGGGGGCACTGTATGGAGGTAGTATTGGGGCACTGTATGGAGGTAGTATTGGGGCACTGGATGGAGGTAGTATTGGGGCACTGTATAGAGGTAGTATTGGAGCACTGTATGGAGGTAGTATTGGGGCACTGTATGGAGGTAGTATTGGGGCACTGTATGGAGGTAGTATTGGGGCACTGTATGTAGGTAGTATTGTGGCACTGTATGGAGGTAGTATTGGGGCACTGTATGGAGGTAGTATTGGGGCACTGTATGGAGGACAGGGAACAGGGGCACTGTATGGAGGTAGTATTGGGGCACTGTATGGAGGTAGTATTGGGGCACTGTATGGAGGTAGTATTGGGGCACTGTATGGAGGTAGTATTGGGGCACTGTATGAAGGTAGTATTGGGGCACTGTATGGAGGTAGTATTGGGGCACTGTATGGATGTAGTATTGGGGCACTGTATGGATGTAGTATTGGGGCACTGTATGGAGGTACTATTGGGGCACTGTATGGAGGTAGTATTGGGGCACTGTATGGAGGTAGTATAGTGGGGGCACTGTATGGAGGTAGTATAGTGGGGGCACTGTATGGAGGTAGTATTGGGGCACTATACGGAGGTAGTATTGGGGGCACTGTATGGAGGTAGTATTGGGGCACCTGATGAAGGTAGTATTGGGGGCACTGTATGGAGGTAGTATTGGGGCACTGTATGGAGGTAGTATTGGGGGCACTGTATGGAGGTAGTATTGGTGGCACTGTATGGAGGTAGTATTGGGGCACTGTATGGAGGTAGTATTGGGGCACTGTATGGAGGTAGTATACTGGGGGCACTATATGGGGGTAGTATTGGGGCACTGTATAGAGGTAGTACACTGGGGGCACTGTATGGAGGTAGTATTGCGGCACTGTATGGGGGTAGTATTGGGGGCACTGTATGGGGGTAGTATTGGGGGCACTGTATGGAGGTAGTATTGGGGCACTGTATGGAGGTAGTATTGGGGCACTGTATGGAGGTAGTATTGGGGCACTGTATGGAGGTAGAATGGGGCACTGTATGGAGGTAGAATTGGGGCACTGTATAAAGGTAGTATTGGTGCACTGTATGGAGGTAGTATAGTGGGGGCACTGTATGGAGGTAGTATTGGGGCACTATATGGAGGTAGTATTGGGGCACTATACGGAGGTAGTATTGGGGGCACTGTATGGAGGTAGTATTGGGGCACCTGATGAAGGTAGTATTGGGGGCACTGTATGGAGTTAGTATTGGGGCACTGTATGGAGTTAGTATTGGGGCACTATATGGAGGTAGTATTGTGGCACTGTATGGAGGTAGTATTGGGGCACTGTATGGAGGTAGTATTGGGGCACTGTATGGAGGTAGTATTGGGGCACTGTATGGAGGTAGCATTGGGGGCACTGTATGGAGGTAGTATTGGTGGCACTGTATGGAGGTAGTATTGGGGCACTGTATGGGGGTAGTATTGGGGCACTGTATAGAGGTCGTACACTGGGGACACTGTATGGGGGTAGTATTGGGGGCACTGTATGGAGGTAGTATTGGGGCACTGTATAGAGGTAATATACTGGGGGCACTGTATGGGGGTAGTGTTGGGGCACTGTATGGAGGCAGTATTGGGGGCACTGTATGGAGGCAGTATTGGGGGCACTGTATGGAGGTAGTATACTGGGGGAACTGTATGGGGTAGTATTGGGGGTACTGTATGGAGGTAGTATTGGGGCACGGTATGGAGGTAGTGTAGTGGGGGCACTGTATGGAGGTAGTATTGGGGGCACTGTATGGAGGTAGTATTGGGGGCACTGTATGGAGGTAGGATTGGGGCCCTGTATGGAAGTAGTATAGTGGGGGAACTGTATGGAGGTAGTATAGCGAGGCACTGTATGGAGGAAGTATAGTGGGGGCACTGTATGGAGGTAGTATTGGGGCACTGTATGGAGGTAGTATTGGGGCACTGTATAGAGGTAGTATAGTGGGGGCACTGTATGGAGGTAGTATTGGAGGGCACTGTATGGAGGTAGTATTGGAGCACTGTATGGAGGAAGTATAGTGGGGGCACTGTATGGAGGTAGTATTGGGGCACTGTATGGAGGTAGTATTGGGGCACTGTATGGAGGTAGTATTGGGGCACTGTATGGAGGACAGGGAACTGGGGCACTGTATGGAGGTAGTATTGGGGCACTGTATGGAGGTAGTATTGGGGCACTGTATGGAGGTAGTATTGGGGCACTGGATGGAGGTAGTATTGGGGCACTGTATGGAGGTAGTATTGTGGCACTGTATGGAGGTAGTATTGGGGCACTGGATGGAGGTAGTATTGGGGCACTGGATGGAGGTAGTATAGTGGGGGCACTGTATGGAGGTAGTATTGGGGCACTGTATGGAGATAGTATTGGGGCACTGTATGGAGGTAGTATTGGGGCACTGTATGGAGGTAGTATTGTGGCACTGTATGGAGGTAGTATTGGGGACACTGGATGGAGGTAGTATTGGGGCACTGGATGGAGTGTAGTATAGTGGGGGCACTGTATGGAGGTAGTATTGGGGCACTGTATGGAGGTAGTATTGGGGCACTGTATGGAGGTAGTATTGGGGCACTGTATAGAGGTAGTATACTGGGGCACTATATGGGGGTAGTATACTGGGGCACTGTATGGAGGTAGTATTGGGTCACTGTATAGAGGTAGTATACTGCGGTCACTGTATGGGGGTAGTAGTTGGGGGCACTGTATAGAGGTAGTATACTGGGGGCACTGTATGGGGGTAGTATTGGGGCACTGTATGGAGGTAGAATTGGGGCACTGTATGGAGGTAGTATAGTGGGGGCACTGTATGGAGGTAGTATAGTGGGGGCACTGTATGGAGGTAGTCTAGTGGGGGCACTGTATGGAGGTAGTATTGGGGTACTAGAGATAAAGGTAAGGTGCAGCTCACAGCACTGACCAGTAGGGTGCACTGAGGTTAACTGAAACTATCATTAGACAGAAGGAGCCGTCCTCACATAATGAATGAGAAGAATGATGTCATCAATAACAAACTGTCTGCCACTAAAAGGTTAACATTTAAATACATTGCATAATACCATAACTTAACCTTTTAGTGGAGGACAGTTAGTTATTGATGACATCATTCTTCTCATTCAGTAATTTATTCTATGCAGGAACATGTGTAGGACGGCTCGGTCTGTCAGTATGGGGGCACTGTATGGAGGTATTATTGTTATACTGTATGACAGTATTATTGGAGTACTATCTAACTATAGTATTAAGGCACTGTATGACAGTATTATTGGAGCACTATCTGGCTATAGTATTAAGGCACTATATGACAGTATTATTGAAGTACTATCTGGTTATAGTATTAAGGCACTGTATGACAGTATTATTGGAGTACTATCTGGCTATATTATTAAGGCACTGTATGACAGTATTATTGGAGCACTATCTGGCTATAGTATTAAGGCACTGTATGACAGTATTATTGGAGTATTATCTGGCTATAGTATTAAGGCACTGTATGACAGTATTATTGGAGCACTATCTGGTTATAGTATTAAGGCACTGTATGACAGTATTATTGGAGCACTATCTGGCTATAGTATTAAGGCACTGTATGACAGTATTATTGGAGCACTATCTGGCTATAGTATTAAGGCACTGTTTGACAATATTATTGGAGTACTATCTGGCTATAGTATTAAGGCCCTGTATGACAGTATTATTGGAGTATTATCTGGTTATAGTATTAAGGCACTGTATGACAGTATTATTGGAGTATTATCTGGTTATAGTATTAAGGCACCGTATGACAATATTATTGGAGTACTATCTGGCTATAGTATTAAGGCACTGTATGACAGTATTATTGGAGCACTATCTGGTTATAGTATTAAGGCACTGTATGACAGTATTAGTGCATTATTATCTGGTTATAGTATTAAGGCACTGTATGACAGTATTATTGAAGCACTATCTGGCTATAGTATTAAGGCACTGTATGACAGTATTATTGGAGTATTATCTGGCTATAGTATTAAGGCACTGTATGACAGTATTATTGGAGTACTATCTGGTTATAGTATTAAGGCACTGTATGACAGTATTATTGGAGCACTATCTGGTTATAGTATTAAGGCACTGTATGACAGTAGTATTGGAGCACTATCTGGCTATAGTATTAAGGCACTGTATGACAGTATTATTAGAGCACTATCTGGCTATAGTATTAAGGCACTGTATGACAGTATTATTGGAGCACTATCTGGTTATAGTATTATGGCACTGTATGACAGTATTATTGGAGCACTATCTGGCTATAGTATTAAGGCACTGTATGACAGTATTATTGGAGCACTATCTGGTTATAGTATTAAGGCACTGTATGACAGTATTATTGGAGCACTATCTGGTTATAGTATTAAGGCACTGTATGACAGTATTATATGAGCACTATCTGGCTATAGTATTAAGGCACTGTATGACAGTATTATTGGAGCACTATCTGGCTATAGTATTAAGGCACTGTATGACAGTATTATTGGAGCACTATCTGGTTATTGTATTAAGGCACTGTATGACAGTATTATTGGAGCACTATCTGGCTACAGTATTAAGGCACTGTATGACAGTATTATTTGATTATTATCTGGTTATAGTATTAAGGCACTGTATGACAGTATTATTGGAGCATTATCTGGTTATAGTATTAAGGCACTGTATGACAGTATTATTGGAGCACTATCTGGTTATAGTATTATGGCACTGTATGACAGTATTATTGGAGCACTATCTGGCTATAGTATTAAGGCACTGTATGACAGTATTATTGGAGCACTATCTGGTTATAGTATTAAGGCACTGTATGACAGTATTATTGGAGCATTATCTGGTTATTGTATTAAGGCACTGTATGACAGTATTATTGGAGCACTAGCTGGCTATAGTATTAGGGCACTGTATGACAGTATTATTTGATTATTATCTGGTTATAGTATTAAGGCACTGTATGACAGTATTATTGGAGCATTATCTGGTTATAGTATTAAGGCACTGTATGACAGTATTATTGGAGCACTATCTGGATTATAGTATTATGGCACTGTATGACAGTATTATTGGAGCACTATCTGGCTATAGTATTAAGGCACTGTATGACAGTATTATTGGAGCACTATCTGGCTATAGTATTAAGGCACTGTATGACAGTATTATATGAGCACTATCTTGCTATAGTATTAAGGCACTGTATGACAGTATTATTGGAGCACTATCTGGTTATAGTATTAAGGCACTGTATGACAGTATTATATGAGCACTATCTTGCTATAGTATTAAGGCACTGTATGACAGTATTATTGGAGCACTATCTGGCTATAGTATTAAGGCACTGTATGACAGTATTATTGGAGCACTATCTGGTTATTGTATTAAGGCACTGTATGACAGTATTATTGGAGCACTATCTGGCTATAGTATTAGGGCACTGTATGACAGTATTATTTGATTATTATCTGGTTATAGTATTAAGGCACTGTATGACAGTATTATTGGAGCATTATCTGGTTATAGTATTAAGGCACTGTATGACAGTATTATTGGAGCACTATCTGGTTATAGTATTATGGCACTGTATGAC
Source organism: Hyla sarda (assembly GCF_029499605.1). NCBI lineage: Eukaryota > Metazoa > Chordata > Amphibia > Anura > Hylidae > Hyla > Hyla sarda. The sequence continues at coordinate 8,398,628 of NC_079193.1, read as the reverse complement.
AGTATTATTGGAGCACTATCTGGCTATAGTATTAAGGCACTGTATGACAGTATTATTGGAGCACTATCTGGTTATAGTATTAAGGCACTGTATGACAGTATTATTGGAGCACTATCTGGTTATAGTATTAAGGCACTGTATGACAGTATTATATGAGCACTATCTTGCTATAGTATTAAGGCACTGTATGACAGTATTATTGGAGCACTATCTGGCTATAGTATTAAGGCACTGTATGACAGTATTATTGGAGCACTATCTGGTTATTGTATTAAGGCACTGTATGACAGTATTATTGGAGCACTATCTGGCTACAGTATTAAGGCACTGTATGACAGTATTATTTGATTATTATCTGGTTATAGTATTAAGGCACTGTATGACAGTATTATTGGAGCATTATCTGGTTATTGTATTAAGGCACTGTATGACAGTATTATTGGAGCACTATCTGGCTATAGTATTAGGGCACTGTATGACAGTATTATTTGATTATTATCTGGTTATAGTATTAAGGCACTGTATGACAGTATTATTGGAGCATTATCTGGTTATAGTATTAAGGCACTGTATGACAGTATTATTGGAGCACTATCTGGCTATAGTATTGAGGCACTGTATGACAGTATTATTGGAGCACTATCTGGCTATAGTATTAAGGCACTGTATGACAGTATTATTGGAGCACTATCTGGTTATAGTATTAAGGCACTGTATGACAGTATTATTGGAGCACTATTTGGCTATAGTATTAAGGCACTGTATGACAGTATTATTTGATTATTATCTGGTTATAGTATTAAGGCACTGTATGACAGTATTATTGGAGCATTATCTGGTTATAGTATTAGGGCACTGTATGACAGTATTATTGGAGTACTATCTGGCTATAGTATTGAGGCACTGTATGACAGTATTATTGGAGTACTATCTGGTTATAGTATTAAGGCACTGTATGACAGTATTATTTTATTATTATCTGGTTATAGTATTATGGCACTGTATGACAGTATTATTGGAGCACTATCTGGCTATAGTATTAAGGCACTGTATGACAGTATTATTGGAGTACTATCTGGCTATAGTATTGAGGCACTGTATGACAGTATTATTGGAGCACTATCTGGCTATAGTATTAAGGCACTGTATGACAGTATTATTGGAGCACTATCTGGTTATAGTATTAAGGCACTGTATGACAGTATTATTGGAGCACTATCTGGCTATAGTATTAAGGCACTGTATGACAGTATTATTTGATTATTATCTGGTTATAGTATTAAGGCACTGTATGACAGTATTATTGGAGCATTATCTGGTTATAGTATTAGGGCACTGTATGACAGTATTATTGGAGTACTATCTGGCTATAGTATTGAGGCACTGTATGACAGTATTATTGGAGTACTATCTGGCTATAGTATTAAGGCACTGTATGACAGTATTATTGGAGTATTATCTGGTTATAGTATTAAGGCACTGTATGACAGTATTATTGGAGTATTATCTGGTTATAGTATTAAGGCACTGTACGACAGTATTATTGGAGCACTATCTGGCTATAATATTAAGGCACTGTATGACAGTATTATTGGAGCACTATCAGGCTATAGTATTAAGGCACTGTATGACAGTATTATTGGAGCACTATCTGGCTATAGTATTAAGGCACTGTATGACAGTATTATTGGAGCACTATCTGGCTATATTATTAAGGCACTGTATGACAGTATTATTGGAGCACTATCTGGCTATGGTTTTAAGGCACTGTATGACAATATTATTGGAGTACTATCTGGCTATAGTATTAAGGCACTGTATGACAGTATTATTGGAGCACTATCTGGCTATGGTATAAAGGCAGTGTATGACAGTATTATTGGAGTACTATCTGGTTATAGTATTAAGGCACTGTATGACAGCATTATTGGAGCACTATCTGGCTATAGTATTAAGGCACTGCATGACAGTATTATTGGAGTACCATCTGGCTATAGTATTAAGGCACTGTATGACAGTATTATTGGAGCACTATCTGGCTATAGTGTTAAGGCACTGTATGACAGTATTATTGGAGCACTATCTGGTTATAGTATTATGGCACTGTATGACAGTATTATTGGAGTACTATCTGGCTATAGTATTAAGGCACTGTATGACAGTATTATTGGAGCACTATCTGGCTATAGTATTAAGGCACTGTATGACAGTATTATTGGAGCACTATCTGGTTATAGTATTAAGGCACTGTATGACAGTATTATTGGAGTACTATCTGGCTATAGTATTAAGGCACTGTATGACAGTATTATTGGAGCACTATCTGGCTATGGTATAAAGGCAGTGTATGACAGTATTATTGGAGTACTATCTGGTTATAGTATTAAGGCACTGTATGACAGCATTATTGGAGCACTATCTGGCTATAGTATTAAGGCACTGCATGACAGTATTATTGGAGTACCATCTGGCTATAGTATTAAGGCACTGTATGACAGTATTATTGGAGCACTATCTGGCTATAGTATTAAGGCACTGTATGACAGTATTATTGGAGCACTATCTGGTTATAGTATTAAGGCACTGTATGACAGTATTATTGGAGTACTATCTGGCTATAGTATTAAGGCACTGTATGACAGTATTATTGGAGCACTATCTGGCTATAGTATTAAGGCACTGTATGATTATTGTAGCACTATCTGGTTATAGTATTAAGGCACTGTATGACAGTATTATTGGAGTACTATCTGGCTATAGTATTAAGGCACTGTATGACAGTATTATTGGAGCACTATCTAGCTATAGTATTAAGGCACTGTACGACACTATTATTGGAGCACTATCTGGCTATAGTATTAATGCACTGTATGACAGTATTATTGGAGCACTATCTGGTTATAGTATTAAGGCACCGTATGACCGTATTATTTGGAGTACTATCTGGTTATAGTATTAAGTCACTGTACGACAGTATTATTGGAGCACTATCTGGTTATAGTATTACGGCACTGTATGACAGTATTATTGGAGCTTTATCTGATTATAGTATTAAGGCACTGTATGACAGTATTATTGGAGCATTATCTGGTTATAGTATTAGGGCACTGTATGACATTATTATTGGAGCACTATCTGGTTATAGTATTACGGCACTGTATGACAGTATTATTGGAGCACTATCTGGTTATAGTATTACGGCACTGTATGACAGTATTATTGGAGCACTATCTGGTTATAGTATTAAGGCACTGTATGACAGTATTATTGGAGCATTATCTGGTTATAGTATTAGGGCACTGTATGACATTATTATTGGAGTACTATCTGGCTATAGTATTAAGGCACTGTATGACAGTATTATTGGAGCACTATCTGGCTATAGTATTAAGGCACTGTATGATTATTGGAGCACTATCTGGTTATAGTATTAAGGCACTGTATGACAGTATTATTGGAGTACTATCTGGCTATAGTATTAAGGCACTGTATGACAGTATTATTGGAGCACTATCTAGCTATAGTATTAAGGCACTGTACGACACTATTATTGGAGCACTATCTGGCTATAGTATTAATGCACTGTATGACAGTATAATTGGAGCACTATCTGGTTATAGTATTAAGGCACCGTATGACCGTATTATTTGGAGTACTATCTGGTTATAGTATTAAGTCACTGTACGACAGTATTATTGGAGCACTATCTGGTTATAGTATTACGGCACTGTATGACAGTATTATTGGAGCTTTATCTGGTTATAGTATTAAGGCACTGTATGACAGTATTATTGGAGCATTATCTGGTTATAGTATTAGGGCACTGTATGACATTATTATTGGAGCACTATCTGGTTATAGTATTACGGCACTGTATGACAGTATTATTGGAGCACTATCTGGTTATAGTATTACGGCACTGTATGACAGTATTATTGGAGCACTATCTGGTTATAGTATTAAGGCACTGTATGACAGTATTATTGGAGCATTATCTGGTTATAGTATTAGGGCACTGTATGACATTATTATTGGAGTACTATCTGGTTATAGTATTAAGGCACCTTATGACAGTATTATTGGAGCACTATCTGGCTCTAATATTAAGGCACTGTATGACAGTATTATTGGATCAATGCCTGGCTATAGTATTAAGGCACTGTATGACAGTATTATTGGAGTACTATCTGGCTATAGTATTAAGCACTGTATGACAGTATTATTGGAGTATTATCTGGTTATAGTATTAAGTCACTGTATGACAGTATTATTGGAGCACTATCTGGCTATAGTATTAAGGCACTGTATGACAGTATTATTGGAGCACTATCTGGCTATAGTATTAAGGCACTGTATGACAGTATTATTGGAGCACTATCTGGTTATATTATTAAGGCACTGTATGACAGTATTATTGGAGCACTATCTGGCTATAGTATTAAGGCACTGTATGACAGTATTATTGGAGCACTATCTGGTTATAGTATTAAGGCACTGTATGACAGTATTATTGGAGCACTATCTGGCTATAGTATTAAGGCACTGTATGACAGTATTATTGGAGCACTATCTGGTTATATTATTAAGGCACTGTATGACAGTATTATTGGAGCACTATCTGGCTATAGTATTAAGGCACTGTATGACAGTATTATTGGAGCACTATCTGGCTATAGTATTAAGGCACTGTATGACAGTATTATTGGAGTATTATCTAGTTATAGTATTAAGTCACTGTATGACAGTAATATTGGAGCACTATCTGGCTATAGTATTAAGTCACTGTATGACAGTATTATTGGAGCACTATCTGGCTATAGTATTAAGGCACTGTATGACATTATTATTGGATCAATGTCTGGGGGCTTTGTTTGAGCACCGATTAGTTGTATTTTGAGGGCACTGTATGGTAGTATTAATGCTAAACTGAATGGTGTGATTGCAGTGTAGCAATATTTCGGTGCGCTGTATGGCTGTATTATTTAATCTGTATTATGGACTAAGTATTATGTCATTGCTTTCTTGCAATGTTTTTTTTCTTTTTCTATTTTGGGTGTTTTTTAGTCCTAAATCTGACCCGATGCCAAGGAGAACATTTTTACTCACTAACATAAAGTCCCAGTCGAATCTTTTCACCTCCAAACACGAGAGAGAAGCGTCTGAGATTCTGCAAACATTAATCCTGTAAGAGAACGCGGCATAAAATCCCATTTCATAGATGGCATTAGAGCTGTGGGTGGCATCGGGGAGGCTGGCATATGGCAGATGATGGGCAGCGAAATGCCAGAACAACCTCAGCAAATACACAGCTGCGACAGGATAACCGGATCCTTCACGGATGGTTCTGGACGACCTTTCAGTCAATGAGGGAGAAGATGGAGATCTGGGTTGACAGTTTGATACATTGTTGTTACATTGTTTTTACATTATTGATACATTGTTGTTACATTATTGATACATTGTGGCAAATTTTTTTGCCTCAAAAGTAATGTGAGAGAGAAATGTGTAAGGTGTTCTACAGGGGTCAGTTTTTTGGATTGGTTGACTATGTACGCTCTCCAAAGGCACAACCCCATTTAAAGGGATACTCCGGTGGAAAACATTTAGTTTTGAATCAACTGGTGCCAAAAAGTTAAAGAGATTTGTAAATGACAAACGAAGAGCACGTACGTGCACTCACCGCTAAGCAGAGACAGTCGGGTCTGGAAGTCCGGTAACGGGGTGCCGGGTCACGGCATAGGCGCTGGTGTATGGTGATCGGAGGCTACGCCGGTAGTTTCGCACGTGAGTGCGTGCTTCTTCCGGCCTATGAGGCCGGAAGAAGCACGCACTCACGTGCGAAACTGCCGGCGTGGCCTCCGAGCGCCATACACCAGTGCCGATGCCGTGACCCGACACCCCGTTACCGGACTTCCAGACCCGACTGTCTCTGCTTAGCGTTGAGTGCGCGTACTTGCTCTTCGTTTGTCCTATATTCGATGCTTCATGCTTTTGTGTGTGCACCCCGCAGGAGACACTGAGACAGGTCACCGAGGATTATTTTGCAAGTTATAGAACGTGATATTGCTTCCTGTGTGTTCTCCCCATTTCCCTCCTTTACATTGTAGAATTGTAAATGACTTCTATTAAAAAAAAAAAAAAAAAAAAAAATCTTTATCCTTCCAGTACTTCTTAGCAGCTGTATATTACAGAGAGAGTTCTTTTGTCTTTGGATTTCTTTTTATTTATTTTTTTCTGACCACAGTGCTCTCTGCTGACACCTCAGTCCGGATCAGGAACTGTCCAGAGCAGGAGCAAATCCCCATAGCAAACCTATCCTACTCTGGACAGTTCCTGACATGGACAGAGGTGTCACCAGAGAGCACTGTGGACAGAATGGAAAGAAATTCAAAAAGAAAAGAACTTCCTCTAGAGCATACAACAGCTCATAAGTACTGGAAGATTCCAATTTTTTTTTAATAGAAGTAATCTACAAATACGGTATGTCTAACATTCTGGCACAGAAAAAAAAAATCCAAAAACAAAAGAACTCTCTCTGTAATATACAGCTGCTAATAAGTACTGAAAGGGTAAAGATTTTTTTTTTTAATAGAAGTCATTTACAAATCTGTTTAACTTTCTGGCACCAGTTGATTAAAAAAAAAAAAAAATTTCCACCGGAGTACCCCTTTAAGTGGGATTGTGCCTTTGGAGGGCTCTTTGCGCACATAGTAAACCAATCCAAAAATCTGACCCCTGTAGAACATCTTACACATTTCTCTATTTCAAAATTATTTTTGAGGCAAAAAGTTGCTGCGTCAAAATTAGTAAATTCTCCCCAATGTATCAATAATGTAACAACAATGTAACAACAACAATGTATCATCAATGTAACAACAATGTATCAATAATGTATCATCAATGTAACAACAATGTATCAATAATGTACCATCAATGTATCAATAATGTACCATCAATGTATCAACAATGTATCAATAATGTATCATCAATGTAACAACAATGTATCAATAATGTACCATCAATGTAACAACAATGTATCAATAATGTACCATCAATGTATCAATAATGTACCATCAATATATCAATAATGTATCATCAATGTAACAACAATGTATCAATAATGTATCATCAATGTAACAACAATGTATCAATAATGTACCATCAATGTAACAATAATGTATCATCAATGTAACAACAATGTATCAATAATGTACCATCAATGTAACAACAATGTAACAATAATGTATCATCAATGTAACAATAATGTATCAATAATGTACCATCAATGTAACAACAATTTATCAATAATGTACCATCAATGTAACAATAATGTATCATCAATGTAACAACAATGTATCAATAATGTACCATCAATGTAACAACAATGTAACAATAATGTATCATCAATGTAACAATGTATCAATAATGTATCATCAGTGTAACAACAATGTATCAATAATGTACCATCAATGTAACAACAATGTATCAATAATGTACCATCAATGTAACAATAATGAATCATCAATGTAACAACAATGTATCAATAATGTATCATCAATGTAACAACAATGTATCAATAATGTACCATCAATGTAACACCAATGTATCAATAATGTACCATCAATGTAACAATAATGAATCATCAATGTAACAACAATGTATCAATAATGTATCATCAATGTAACAACAATGTATCAATAATGTACCATCAATGTATCAATAATGTATCATCAATGTAACAACAATGTATCAATAATGTATCATCAATGTAACAACAATGTATCAATAATGTATCATCAATGTAACAACAATGTATCAATAATGTATCATCAATGTAACAACAATGTATCAATAATGTATCATCAATGTATCAATAATGTACCATCAATGTAACAACAATGTATCAATAATGTACCATCAATGTATCATCAATGTAACAACAATGTATCAATAATGTATCATCAATGTAACAACAATGTATCAATAATGTATCATCAATGTAACAACAATGTATCAATAATGTATCATCAATGTAACAACAATGTATCAATAATGTACCATCAATGCATCAATGTAACAACAATGTATCAATAATGTATCATCAATGTAACAACAATGTATCAATAATGTATCATCAATGTAACAACAATGTATCAACCTGTCAACCCAGATCTCAGTCTTCTCCCTCATTGACTGAAAGGTCGTCCAGAACCATCCGTGTACCCCTTTAACCCCAACCCTTAGAAAAGTGCCCGTGCAGGGTAACTATTGGATTCTGTTTAATCTGTGTCAAATTTACCACATGCCATTGGCCAACTTGGTAAATGTGACGCACGTCCACCAAAATCAACACAAGAAAACGGGCTAACAAAAGAGGCGTACCGCAAACACTTCTAATAAAATTCCCCTTATTGTTGATACATTTGTTGCTACATTGATAATACATTAGTGATTCATTGCTGCTCTGTTGATACATTGTTGTTACTTTATTGCTACATTAATGATACATTGTTGCTGTTTTGTTTACACAGTGTTCGTACATTTGCACCACATTAGGCATACATGGTTGCTACATCCCTGATACATTCTATACATTGTATACATTGATGCTATACTGTTACTACTCTGTCAATACATTATTGAGGCAAGGTTGCTACTTTGTTGCTAATACGGTTTAGAACCATGCATTGCATCAAGCAAATATCTTGGAACGTTGTGGGCTCCAAACTGTGGACATGCAGCTGTTGCAAAACAAATTGTAGTTTTGCAACATCTGGAAGTCAGAGGTTTGGAGACCACTGTTATGTTTTATTGTCTAATGCTATGTGCCCCAACCTTGATACATTGTAGCTACATTATTGATACATAGTTAATACCATGTTCCTACTTTGTTGTGTTTTTTTATATGTACATTATTGATACATTGTTGTTACATTGATGATTACATTATAAGTACTTTGGGGGAGATTTATCAAAACCTGTGTGGAGGAAAAGTTACCCAGTTACCCATAGCAACCAATCAGATCACTTCTTTCCTTTTGAAGAGGCCTTGTTAAAAATGAAAGAAGCGATCTGATTGGTTGCTATGGGCAACTGGGCAACTTTTCCTCTGCACAGGTTTTGATAAATCTTCCCTTTTGTTGCTACTTTGATGATATAGTGTTGCTACTTTTTTGCTCATGCAGTTTGGTACTATACACATTGTATCAGGCAAATATTTTACAACATAGTGGGCTCCAAACTATGGTCCCTCCAGCTGTTGCAAAACTACAACTCCCAGCATGCCCAGACAGCCGTTGGTTTGCAACATCTGGAATTACACAGTTTGAAGACCACTGTTATGACGGATTGTCTAATGCTGTGTTCCCCAACCTTGATACATTTTTTTTGCTACATTATTGATTCATAGTTGATACATTTGCTACTTTGATGCTCTTTTGTTGAGTGATATATATATATCACTATATATATATATATATATATATATGCATATATATTATTGATACATTGTTGTTACATTGATGATTACATTTTAAAAACGTTGTTGCTACTTTGTTGAGGTTTATATATTATTGATACATTGTTGTTACATTGATGATTACATTATTAATCATTTGTTTCTATTTTGTTGCTACTTTGATGATACATTGTTGGCACTTTGACAACATTGTTGCTTCTTTTTTGCTTATACAGTTTGGTACCATACACATCGTATCAGGCAAGTATCTTATAACGAAGTGGGTTCCAATCTATGGTCCCTCCAGCTGTTGCAAAACTACAACTCCCAGCATGCCTGGATAGCCATTGGTTTGCAACATCTGGAATTACACAGTTTGAAGACCACTGCTATGACGGATTGTCTAATGCTGTGTTCCCCAACCTTGATACATTTGTGCTACATTATTGATACATAGTTGATACGTTTGCTACTTTGTTGCTCCTTTGTTGAGGGTTTTATTTTTATACACATATACTATTGATACATTCTTGTTACATTGATGATTACATTTTAAAAATGTTGTTGCTACTTTGTTGAGGTTTATATATTATTGATACATTGTTTTTACATTGATGATTACATTATTAATCTTTTCTTTCTATTTTGTTGCTACTTTGATGATACATCATTGACACTTTGATAATATTGTTGCTTCTTTTTTGCTTATACAGTTTGGTACCATACACATCGTATCAGGCAAGTATCTTATAACGAAGTGGGCTCCAATCTAGGGTCCCCCCAGCTGTTGCAAAACTATAACTCCCAGCATGCCTGGACAGCCGCTCGCTGACTTTGTTGCTACTTGTTGAGGGTGTATATATATATATATATATATATATATATATATATATCATTGATACATTGTTGTTACCATGTTGATTACATAATTAATACTTTGTTTCTACTTTGTTGATACATTGTTGATAGATTTTTCTACTTTGTTGCTACTTGTTGAGGGTTTATATATATATATATATATATCTCATTGATACATTGTTGTTACCTTGTTGATTACATAATTAATACTTTGTTTCTACTTTGATACATTGTTAATAGATTTTTCTACTTTGTTGCTACTTGTTGAGGGTTTTATATGTATATATAAATTGATACATTGTTGTTACCTTGATGATTACATAATTAATACTTTGTTGCTACTTTTTTTTTGCTTATACAGTTTGACACCATATACATTGTTTCAGCCTGGCAAATATCTTATAACGTAGTGGGCTCCAAACTATGGTCCCTCCAGCTGTTGCAAAACTTCAACTCCCAGCATGCCTGGACAGCCAACGGCTGTCCAGGCATGCTGGGAATTGTAGTTTTGCAACATCTGGCAGTACACAGTTTGAAGCCCACTGTTATGTTGTATTGTCTAATGCTGTGTTCCCTAAGCTGTGATACATTGTTGCTACATTATTGTTTCATTGTTGATACATTACGGACACATTGTTGTCTCATTGATGATTATATTAGTGATATATTGTTTCTACTTTGTTGCTATATTGTTGATTCATTGTTGGTTCTTTGTTGCCTTATTATTGAAACATTGTTGTTACATTGATGATTACATTATTGATACTTTGTAGATATATTGTTGATACTTTGTTGACTGATTGTTGCCAATATAGTTTGGAACCATACATGGTATAAGCCAATTGTTATATAACGGGCTGTCTAATACATATATATATATATATATATATATATATATATATATATATATTAATTCGTCTGACGACTTTATTTTGTCTTATCTTCATCTCTTCTAATTGCTCATTTAAGGGAATTAATTACCCATAATCGTCTTCCGGCGCTTCTGTTTGCGAAAACCGCTCTATTGATCTCCAAGTCAATATCATAACTTCTTCGATAGACGCGGCCGAAAGTCAATATTTACCCTCCCTGCTGGGATTACTTCTATTTTTCTAGGTTTCAATGCAATTTACAGTCAGAGATATGTTCAGAGGTAGCAGAGCTGAGTTTGTTGGGTACAGCAGAGAAGAGTTTAGTGAATGGAGAAGTCGGGTTTACAGCAACATCCCATGTCGAAAGCAGAGGAGTTCCATTTTTCACATGGAGCAGAGTTTCGCTTTCCAGATGCAGCAGAGCTTAGCATGTTGAAGGGGTACTCCATGAAAAAAATGTATTTTTATATATCAACTGGCTCCAGAAAGTTAAACGGATTTGTAAATTACTTCTATTAAAAAAAATATTAAAGGGGTACTCTGGTGAAAAACTTTTTTTTTTTATTTTAAATCAACTGGTGCCAGAAAGTTAAACAGATTTGTAAATTACTTCTATTAAAAAATCGTAATCCTTCCTGTACTTATGAGCTGCTGAATACTACAGTGGAAATTCTTTTCCTTTTGAAACACAGAGCTCTCTGCTGACATCCCTGTCCATTTTAGGAACTGCCCAGAGTAAAAGGAAATCCCCATAGCAAACATATGCTCCTCTGGACAGTTCCTAAAATGGACAGAGATGTCAGCAGAGAGCACTGTGCTCGTGATGTCAGCAGACAGCTCTGTGTTTCAAAAAGAAAAGAATTTTCGCTGTAGTATTCAGCAGCTAATAAGTACAGAAAGGATTAAGATTTTTTTTTTAAATAGAAATCATTTACAAATCTGTTTAACTTTCTGGCACCGGTTGATAAAAAAAAAAAAAAAAAAGTTTTTCACCGGAGTACCCCTTTAATCCTTCCAATAATTGTCAGCTGCTGAAGTTGAGTTGTTCTTTTCTGTCTGGCAACAGTCCTCTCTGCTGACACATCTGTCTGTCTCGGGAACTGCACAGAGTAGAAGAGGTTTTCTATGGGGATTTGCTTCTACTCTGGACAGTTCCCGAGACACGTGTCATCAGAGAGCACTTAGACAGAAAAGAACAACTCAACTTCAGCAGCTCATAAGTACTGAAAGTATTAAGATTTTTAAATAGAAATACAGTAATTTACAAATTCGTTTTACATTCTGGAGCCAGATATATATATATATATATATATATATATATATATATATATATATATATATAAAATAGTTTTTTTTTTCTGGATAACCCCTTTAAATGTAGCAGGGCTCCATTACATGGTGCAGCAGAGCTGAGCTGTAATGCGGAGTTTGTGGGACACGGCAGAGAAGAGTTTGATGAATGGAGCAGTCATCTTTTTTCTGGGGTTGTATAGGTTTTCAGAGGGAATAGAACAGTGTTTCCCAACCAGGGTTCCTCCAGCTGTTGCAAAACTACAACTCCCAGCATGTCCGGACAGCCTTTGGCTGTCCGGGCATGCTGGGAGTTGTAGTTTTGCAACAGCTGGAGGCACCCTGGTTGGGAAACACTGGAATAGAAAAAAAAAACTATTTAGATGCTTCTGACCTGAGTTTGTTAAATGTAGTGGAGGTGAGTTTGTCAGATGCAGTTGGAATGAGTTTTAGTTGGAGCCAATTTCCGCAGACCAGGGAGTAGAGCCAAGCATATTAGTTGCTGCAGAGTTGAGTTTGTTCGATGCATTAGGAATGAGTTTGTTATATGCGTTGCAGGGCCAAACCTGTTAAAGGGGTACTCCGGTGGAAAACTTTTTTTTTTTTTTTTAATCGACTGGTGCAAGAAAGTTAAACAGATTTGTAAATTACTTGTATTAAAAAATCTTAATCCTTCCAGTACTTATTAGCTGCTGAATACTACACAGGAAATTCTTTTCTTTTTGGAACACAGAGCTCTCTGCTGACATCACGAGCACAGTGCTCTCTGCTGACATCTCTGTCCATTTTAGGATCTGTCCGGAGCAGCATATATGTTTTCTATGGGGATTTTCTCCTACTCTTGATAGTTCTTAAAATGGACAGAGATGTCAGCAGAGAGCACTGTGCTCGTGATGTCAGCAGAGAGCTATGTGTTCCAAAAAGAAAATAATTTCCTCTGTAGTATTCAGCAGCTAATAAGTACTGGAAGGATTAAGATTTTTTTAATAGAAGTAATTTACAAATCTGTAACTTTCTGGCACCAGTTGATAAAAAAAAAAAAAAGTTTTCCACCGGAGTACCCCTTTAAACACAGCAGAGAAGTAGCAGAGCTAAGCTTGACAGATGCAGCAGAGTTTAGTTTGTTGAGTGGAGTAAAGCTGAGTTTGTCAGATGCAGCAGGGTTGAGTGTGTTGAGTGGAGTATAGCTGAGTTTGTCAGATGCAGCTGGGTTGAGTGTGTTGAGTGGAGTAAAGCTGAGTTTGTCTGATGCAGCAGGGTTCAGTGTGTTGAGTGGAGTAAAGCTGAGTTTGTCTGATGCAGCAGGGTTGAGTGTGTTGAGTGGAGTAAAGCTGAGCTTGTCTGATGCAGCAGGGTTGAGTGTGTTGAGTGGAGTAAAGCTGAGTTTGTCAGATGCATCAGGGTTGAGTGGAGTAAAGCTGAGTTTGTCAGATGCAGCAGGGTTGAGTGGAGTAAAGCTGAGTTTGTCAGATGCAGCTGGGTTGAGTGTGTTGAGTGGAGTAAAGCTGAGTTTGTCAAATGCAGCAGGGTTGAGTGTGTTGAGTGGAGTAAAGCTGAGTTTGTCTGATGTAGCAGGGTTGAGTGTGTTGAGTGGAGTAAAGCTGAGTTTGTCAGATGCAGCAGGGTTAAGTGTGTTGAGTGGAGTAAAGCTCAGTTTGTCAGATGCATCAGGGTTGAGTGGAGTAAAGCTGAGTTTGTCAGATGCAGCAGGGTTGAGTGTGTTGAGTGGAGTAAAGCTGAGTTTGTCAGATGCATCAGGGTTGAGTGGAGTAAAGCTGAGTTTGTCAGATGCAGCAGGGTTGAGTGTGTTGAGTGGAGTAAAGCTGAGTTTGTCAGATGCAGCAGAGTTAAGTGTGTTGAGTGCTGAGTTTATTGGCTGCGGTAAAGCTGTGTAGGTCAGATGCAGCAGAGCTGTTCTTGTTCGGAGCTGTACTCTGCGAAACTACAGTTGGTCATGCTGGGAGTTGTAGTGCCTCACAACTATAGTGCTGCAGGTTGTTGTCTCTCTAGAACACAGTGATCTACACCTGATACCTGATACTTTCACCTTCAGACGTCGTCAGTTTTGTGTCTTTGCTGTGAATTTCTATTTGCTTTTCAGCTTACTGCGCTGTGTGTTATTACAGATCAAATGAGGGAACCTACGGGGGGGGGGGTGTCATCGTAGAAGCGCAGAGTATTTAAGGAGAGGAGTCTCTCTTAATATAGACACAGACTACATGGTGATAGTAGCATAGCCCTTCAGCAGCACAGAGTATTTTAGGAGCGAGCTGATCTTTTGGCAGAAGAAACTGACTTTTGGACTAGTGTCACATGAGCGGAATATGGCTGATATCTGGTTCAGGTTATCAGAACCATCATTAGGCTGGGACATATAGGCTTCTGACTCTTTATATTGTCAAATACCCACAGGACGGGCAAGAGGGGGCAGAACGAGTCAGGGTGGGTAGAATGGGGCAGGATAGGTATAATGGGGTGGGACAGATAGGATGGGGCAGGCAGGCTCAGGGTGGATAAATGTCGGTAGGATGGGGCAGGGTGGGCAGGATTGGGGTAGGACAGGTAGGATGGGGCAGCGAGGGGCGGGCAGGATTGGACAGCCTGAGTCAGGATTAGGCAGGATGGGCATGATGGGGCAAAGCGGGCAGGACGGGTCAGCACGGAGCAGGTTGGTGGAAGGCGGGGGCAGGATTGGATAGCCGAGGTCTGGATGGGCAGTAAAAAGCGGATCAAACAGGATGGGACAGGGTGTGGAAGGGTGGTCCTGATGAGATAGGTCAGGCAGCACAAGGAAGGGTGGGCATGATGAGGCAAGGCGGGCAGTGCAGTACATCCTGAGGAAGGTCGGGGCAACATGGGGCAGGATGGGGCACGGTGGGCAGGGTGGGCAGGGTGGGTTCACAATGGGCAGCATGGGGCAGGGTGGGCAGGAGGGGACAGCTTGGGGCTGGATAGGACAGGATGGGCATGATGGGGCACGGTGGGCAGGGTGGGGCACAATGGGCAGCATGGGGCAGGGTGGGCAGGAGGGGACAGCTTGGGGCTGGATAGGACAGGGTGGGTATGATGGGGCACGGTGGGCAGGGTGGGGCACAATGGGCAGCATGGCGCAGGGTGGGCAGGAGGGGACAGCTTGGGGCTGGATAGGACAGGGTGGGCATGATGGGGCACGGTGGGCAGGGTGGGGCACAATGGGCAGCATGGGGCAGGGTGGGCAGGAGGGGACAGCTTGGGGCTGGAGAGGACAGGGTGGGCATGATGGGGCACGATGGGCAGGGTGGGCAGGATGGGGCACAATGGGCAGCATGGGGCAGGGTGGGCAGGAGGGGACAGCTTGGGGCTGGATAGGACAGGGTGGGCATGATGGGGCACGGTGGGCAGGGTGGGGCACAATGGGCAGCATGGGGCAGGGTGGGCAGGAGGGGACAGCTTGGGGCTGGATAGGACAGGGTGGGCATGATGGGGCACGGTGGGCAGGTCAGGGCAGCACGGAGCAGGTTGGGGCTTGTCCTGCCACATTAATGGAACCAGCTGAATAAAAAACATTCCTGTGATTTTTCTGCCGCTCACTAAATCCGTCGTCTTTCCCTTTTGTCTTCATCCAAAGTAATTGCCTCGTGTGCAAACAAATTACAGCAGAGGATTATGGGAGGGATTTATAAGACGTCGCTTCTTTACTTGAAGTTTCGAGAGGTTGTTTTATTTGCTGATGGGAACATTGGTATCTGAGATGAGAGGCGGCGGAGGCTTTATAGGACACATAATAGCGGATTACACCAGCGGATGGCGTCACACTCTCCCCTGGAGATCATCTTGTCACTTCCTGATATACTTTGTGTTCCAGCTCCTTATCATCCACATCCTCTCTGCTTGCTGTCAGGGAATAGAAACAGTTCTTGCTTCCATCCATATTGGCCCCATATAGACCTTAGTGGTAGAGAGGTTCCCCATACTTGCCCCATATAGACCTTAGTGGTAGAGAGGTTCCCCATACTGGCCCCATATAGACCTTAGTGGTATAGAAGCTCCCCATACTGGCCCCATATAGACCTTAGTGGTAGAGAGGTTGCCTATACTGGCCCCATATAGACCTTAGTGGTATAGAAGCTCCCCATACTGGCCCCATATAGACCTTAGTGGTAGAGAGGTTCCTTATACTGGCCCCATATAGACCTTAGTGGTAGAGAGGTTCCTTATACTGGCCCCATATAGACCTTAGTGGTAGAGAGGTTCCCTATACTGGCCCCATATAGACCTTAGTGGTAGAGAGGTTCCCCATACTGGCCCCATATAGACCTTAGTGGTAGAGAGGTTCCCCATACTGGCCCCATATAGACCTTAGTGGTAGAGAGGTTCCCCATACTGGCCCCATATAGACCTTAGTGGTAGAGAGGTTCCCCATACTTGCCCCATATAGACCTTAGTGGTAGAGAGGTTCCCCATACTGGCCCCATATAGACCTTAGTGGTATAGAAGCTCCCCATACTGGCCCCATATAGACCTTAGTGGTAGAGAGGTTCCTTATACTGGCCCCATATAGACCTAAGTGGTAGAGAGGTTCCCTATACTGGCCCCATATAGACCTTAGTGGTATAGAAGCTCCCCATACTGGCCCCATATAGACCTTAGTGGTAGAGAGGTTCCTTATACTGGCCCCATATAGACCTTAGTGGTAGAGAGGTTCCTTATACTGGCCCCATATAGACCTTAGTGGTAGAGAGGTTCCCTATACTGGCCCCATATAGACCTTAGTGGTAGAGAGGTTCCCCATACTGGCCCCATATAGACCTTAGTGGTAGAGAGGTTCCCCATACTGGCCCCATATAGACCTTAGTGGTAGAGAGGTTCCCCATACTGGCCCCATATAGACCTTAGTGGTAGAGAGGTTCCCCATACTTGCCCCATATAGACCTTAGTGGTAGAGAGGTTCCCCATACTGGCCCCATATAGACCTTAGTGGTATAGAAGCTCCCCATACTGGCCCCATATAGACCTTAGTGGTAGAGAGGTTCCTTATACTGGCCCCATATAGACCTAAGTGGTAGAGAGGTTCCCTATACTGGCCCCATATAGACCTTAGTGGTATAGAAGCTCCCCATACTGGCCCCATATAGACCTTAGTGGTAGAGAGGTTCCTTATACTGGCCCCATATAGACCTTAGTGGTAGAGAGGTTCCTTATACTGGCCCCATATAGACCTTAGTGGTAGAGAGGTTCCCTATACTGGCCCCATATAGACCTTAGTTGTAGAGAGGTTCCCTACACTGGCCCCATATAGACCTTAGTGGTAGAGAGGTTCCCTATACTGGCCCCATATAGACCTTAGTGGTAGAGAGGTTCCCCATACTGGCCCCATATAGACCTTAGTGGTATAGAGGTTCCCTATACGGGCCCCATATAGACCTTAGTGGTATAGAGGTTCCTTATACTGGACCCATATAGACCTTAGTGGTAGAGAGGTTCCCCATACTGGCCCCATATAGACCTTAGTGGTAGAGAGGTTCCTTATACTGGCCCCATATAGACCTAAGTGGTAGAGAGGTTCCCTATACTGGCCCCATATAGACCTTAGTGGTAGAGAGGTTCCCTATACTGGCCCCATATAGACCTTAGTGGTAGAGAGGTTCCTTATACTGGCCCCATATAGACCTTAGTGGTAGAGAGGTTCCCCATACTGGCCCCATATAGACCTTAGTGGTAGAGAGGTTCCCCATACTGGCCCCATATAGACCTAAGTGGTAGAGAGGTTCCCCATACTGGCCCCATATAGACCTTAGTGGTAGAGAGGTTCCCCATACTTGCCCCATATAGACCTTAGTGGTAGAGAGGTTCCCCATACTGGCCCCATATAGACCTTAGTGGTATAGAAGCTCCCTATACTGGCCCCATATAGACCTTAGTGGTAGAGAGGTTCCTTATACTGGCCCCATATAGACCTAAGTGGTAGAGAGGTTCCCTATACTGGCCCCATATAGACCTTAGTGGTATAGAAGCTCCCCATACTGGCCCCATATAGACCTTAGTGGTAGAGAGGTTCCTTATACTGGCCCCATATAGACCTTAGTGGTAGAGAGGTTCCCTATACTGGCCCCATATAGACCTTAGTGGTAGAGAGGTTCCCCATACTGGCCCCATATAGACCTTAGTGGTATAGAGGTTCCCTATACGGGCCCCATATAGACCTTAGTGGTATAGAGGTTCCTTATACTGGACCCATATAGACCTTAGTGGTAGAGAGGTTCCCCATACTGGCCCCATATAGACCTTAGTGGTAAAGAGGTTCCTTATACTGGCCCCATATAGACCTAAGTGGTAGAGAGGTTCCCTATACTGGCCCCATATAGACCTTAGTGGTAGAGAGGTTCCCTATACTGGCCCCATATAGACCTTAGTGGTAGAGAGGTTCCTTATACTGGCCCCATATAGACCTTAGTGATAGAGAGGTTCCCCATACTGGCCCCATATAGACCTTAGTGGTAGAGAGGTTCCTTATACTGGCCCCATATAGACCTAAGTGGTAGAGAGGTTACCTATACTGGCCCCATATAGACCTTAGTGGTAGAGAGGTTCCCTATACTGGCCCCATATAGACCTTAGTGGTATAGAGGTTCCCCATACTGGCCCCATATAGCCCTTAGTGGTATAGAGGTTCCTTATACTGGCCCCATATAGACCTTAGTGGTATAGAGGTTCCCTATACGGGCCCCATATAGACCTTAGTGGTAGAGAGGTTCCCTATACTGGCCCCATATAGACCTTAGTGGTATAGAGGTTCCCTATACTGGCCCCATATAGACCTTAGTGGTTGAGAGGTTCCTTATACTGGCCACATATAGACCTTAGTGGTATAGAGGTTCCTTATACTGGCCCCATATAGACCTTAGTGGTAGAGAGGTTCCCCATACTGGCCCCATATAGACCTTAGTGGTAGAGAGGTTCCCTATACTGGCCCCATATAGACCTTAGTGGTAGAGAGGTTCCCCATACTGGCCTCATATAGTCCTTAGTGGTAGAGAGGTTCCCCATACTGGCCCCATATAGACCTTAGTGGTAGAGAGGTTCCTTATACTGGCCCCATATAGACCTAAGTGGTAGAGAGGTTCCCTATACTGGCCCCATATAGACCTTAGTGGTAGAGAGGTTCCCCATACTGGCCCCATATAGACCTTAGTGGTAGAGAGGTTCCCTATACTGGCCCCATATAGACCTTAGTGGTAGAGAGGTTCCCCATACTGGCCTCATATAGTCCTTAGTGGTAGAGAGGTTCCCCATACTGGCCCCATATAGACCTTAGTGGTATAGAAGCTCCCCATACTGGCCCCATATAGACCTTAGTGGTAGAGAGGTTCCTTATACTGGCCCCATATAGACCTAAGTGGTAGAGAGGTTCCCTATACTGGCCCCATATAGACCTTAGTGGTATAGAAGCTCCCCATACTGGCCCCATATAGACCTTAGTGGTAGAGAGGTTCCTTATACTGGCCCCATATAGACCTTAGTGGTAGAGAGGTTCCTTATACTGGCCCCATATAGACCTTAGTGGTAGAGAGGTTCCCTATACTGGCCCCATATAGACCTTAGTGGTAGAGAGGTTCCCCATACTGGCCCCATATAGACCTTAGTGGTAGAGAGGTTCCCCATACTGGCCCCATATAGACCTTAGTGGTAGAGAGGTTCCCCATACTGGCCCCATATAGACCTTAGTGGTAGAGAGGTTCCCCATACTTGCCCCATATAGACCTTAGTGGTAGAGAGGTTCCCCATACTGGCCCCATATAGACCTTAGTGGTATAGAAGCTCCCCATACTGGCCCCATATAGACCTTAGTGGTAGAGAGGTTCCTTATACTGGCCCCATATAGACCTAAGTGGTAGAGAGGTTCCCTATACTGGCCCCATATAGACCTTAGTGGTATAGAAGCTCCCCATACTGGCCCCATATAGACCTTAGTGGTAGAGAGGTTCCTTATACTGGCCCCATATAGACCTTAGTGGTAGAGAGGTTCCCTATACTGGCCCCATATAGACCTTAGTTGTAGAGAGGTTCCCTACACTGGCCCCATATAGACCTTAGTGGTAGAGAGGTTCCCTATACTGGCCCCATATAGACCTTAGTGGTAGAGAGGTTCCCCATACTGGCCCCATATAGACCTTAGTGGTATAGAGGTTCCCTATACGGGCCCCATATAGACCTTAGTGGTATAGAGGTTCCTTATACTGGACCCATATAGACCTTAGTGGTAGAGAGGTTCCCCATACTGGCCCCATATAGACCTTAGTGGTAGAGAGGTTCCTTATACTGGCCCCATATAGACCTAAGTGGTAGAGAGGTTCCCTATACTGGCCCCATATAGACCTTAGTGGTAGAGAGGTTCCCTATACTGGCCCCATATAGACCTTAGTGGTAGAGAGGTTCCTTATACTGGCCCCATATAGACCTTAGTGGTAGAGAGGTTCCCCATACTGGCCCCATATAGACCTTAGTGGTAGAGAGGTTCCCCATACTGGCCCCATATAGACCTAAGTGGTAGAGAGGTTCCCCATACTGGCCCCATATAGACCTTAGTGGTAGAGAGGTTCCCCATACTTGCCCCATATAGACCTTAGTGGTAGAGAGGTTCCCCATACTGGCCCCATATAGACCTTAGTGGTATAGAAGCTCCCTATACTGGCCCCATATAGACCTTAGTGGTAGAGAGGTTCCTTATACTGGCCCCATATAGACCTAAGTGGTAGAGAGGTTCCCTATACTGGCCCCATATAGACCTTAGTGGTATAGAAGCTCCCCATACTGGCCCCATATAGACCTTAGTGGTAGAGAGGTTCCTTATACTGGCCCCATATAGACCTTAGTGGTAGAGAGGTTCCCTATACTGGCCCCATATAGACCTTAGTGGTAGAGAGGTTCCCCATACTGGCCCCATATAGACCTTAGTGGTATAGAGGTTCCCTATACGGGCCCCATATAGACCTTAGTGGTATAGAGGTTCCTTATACTGGACCCATATAGACCTTAGTGGTAGAGAGGTTCCCCATACTGGCCCCATATAGACCTTAGTGGTAAAGAGGTTCCTTATACTGGCCCCATATAGACCTAAGTGGTAGAGAGGTTCCCTATACTGGCCCCATATAGACCTTAGTGGTAGAGAGGTTCCCTATACTGGCCCCATATAGACCTTAGTGGTAGAGAGGTTCCTTATACTGGCCCCATATAGACCTTAGTGATAGAGAGGTTCCCCATACTGGCCCCATATAGACCTTAGTGGTAGAGAGGTTCCTTATACTGGCCCCATATAGACCTAAGTGGTAGAGAGGTTACCTATACTGGCCCCATATAGACCTTAGTGGTAGAGAGGTTCCCTATACTGGCCCCATATAGACCTTAGTGGTATAGAGGTTCCCCATACTGGCCCCATATAGCCCTTAGTGGTATAGAGGTTCCTTATACTGGCCCCATATAGACCTTAGTGGTATAGAGGTTCCCTATACGGGCCCCATATAGACCTTAGTGGTAGAGAGGTTCCCTATACTGGCCCCATATAGACCTTAGTGGTATAGAGGTTCCCTATACTGGCCCCATATAGACCTTAGTGGTTGAGAGGTTCCTTATACTGGCCACATATAGACCTTAGTGGTATAGAGGTTCCTTATACTGGCCCCATATAGACCTTAGTGGTAGAGAGGTTCCCCATACTGGCCCCATATAGACCTTAGTGGTAGAGAGGTTCCCTATACTGGCCCCATATAGACCTTAGTGGTAGAGAGGTTCCCCATACTGGCCTCATATAGTCCTTAGTGGTAGAGAGGTTCCCCATACTGGCCCCATATAGACCTTAGTGGTACAGAGGTTCCTTATACTGGCCCCATATAGACCTTAGCGAATGGCTCCTAAGTCATCTACGAATGGCGCTGTTGGACCCTTGGTACCTAGGACTGGGGACAGCATGATGCCCTCTCAAAGATGGACTTCAGTGGGCACGTGTTCCTTAAATTTGGAACTCTGCCTGACATTGTCATGTGACTGCCCTGTACGTAAAGACTGTGCAGGGGCGGGGCCTATTCTGCATGCTCTTATTCAGGCCCTTATGGGTATTTTTGTAGCCTATTTGATAAATAGATGGGGCTCCCCTCAGATGTGATGGCCCCTCATGTTCCCTTTACCATGTAGTGTAGAGCGGTGTTGTGTAGGGTTGTGACCTGTAGTTGGGCATTACTGGCCCTCCCTCAGATGTGATGTTCCCTTTACCATGTAGTGCGGTGTTGTTTAGGGTTGCAGCCTGTAGTTGGGCATTACTGGCCCTCCCTCAAATGTGATGTTCCCTTTACCATGTAGTGCGGTGTTGTTTAGGGTTGCAGCCTGTAGTTGGGCATTACTGGCCCTCTCTCAGATGTGATGTTCCCTTTACCATCTAGTGCGGTGTTGTGTAGGGTTGCAGCCTGTAGTTGGGCATTACTGGCCCTCTCTCAGATGTGATGTTCCCTTTACCATGTAGTGCGGTTTTGTTTAGGGTTGCAGCCTGTAGTTGGGCATTACTGGCCCTCCCTCAGATGTGATGGCCCCTCATGTTCCCTTTATCGTGTTGTGCGGTGTTGTGTAGGGTTGTGGTCTGTAGTTGGGCAATACTGGCCCTCCCTCAGATGTGATGGCCCCTCATGTTCCCTTTATCGTGTTGTGCGGTGTTGTGTAGGGTTGTGACCTGTAGTTGGGCATTACTGGCCCTCCCTCAGATGTGATGTTCCCTTTACCATGTAGTGCGGTGTTGTTTAGGGTTGCAGCCTGTAGTTGGGCAT
The DNA here is from genome assembly GCF_029499605.1 of Hyla sarda. Lineage (NCBI taxonomy): Eukaryota > Metazoa > Chordata > Amphibia > Anura > Hylidae > Hyla > Hyla sarda. Next base: position 8,375,361 of record NC_079193.1, on the reverse strand, counting down.
TACTGGCCCTCCCTCAGATGTGATGGCCCCTCATGTTCCCTTTATCATGTAGAGCGGTGTTGTGTAGGGTTGTGGTCTGTAGTTGGGCATTACTGGCCCTCCCTCAGATGTGATGGCCCCTCATGTTCCCTTTATCGTGTTGTGCGGTGTTGTGTAGGGTTGTGGTCTGTAGTTGGGCATTACTGGCCCTCCCTCAGATGTGATGGCCCCTCATGTTCCCTTTATCATGTAGAGCGGTGTTGTGTAGGGTTGTGACCTGTAGTTGGGCATTACTGGCCCTCCCTCAGATGTGATGTTCACATTATCGTGTTGTGCGGTGTTGTGTAGGGTTGTGGTCTGTAGTTGGGCATTACTGGCCCTCCCTCAGATGTGATGGCCCCTCATGTTCCCTTTATCATGTAGAGTGGTGTTGTGTAGGGTTGTGACCTGTAGTTGGGCATTACTGGCCCTCCCTCAGATGTGATGGCCCCTCATGTTCCCTTTATCGTGTTGTGCGATGTTGTGTAGGGTTGCAGCCTGTAGTTGGGCATTACTGGCCCTCCCTCAGATGTGATGGCCCCTCATGTTCCCTTTATCGTGTTGTGCGGTGTTGTGTAGGGTTGTGACCTGTAGTTGGGCATTACTGGCCCTCCCTCAGATGTGATGTTCCCTCATGTTCCCTTTATCGTGTAGTGCGGTGTTGTGTAGGGTTGCAGCCTGTAGTTGGGCATTACTGGCCCTCCCTCAGATGTGATGGCCCCTCATGTTCCCTTTATCGTGTTGTGCGATGTTGTGTAGGGTTGTGGTCTGTAGTTGGGCATTACTGGCCCTCCCTCAGATGTGATGTTCCCTTTATCGTGTTGTGCGGTGTTGTGTAGGGTTGTAGTCTGTAGTTGGGCATTACTGGCCCTCCCTCAGATGTGATGGCCCCTCATGTTCCCTTTATCGTGTTGTGCGGTGTTGTGTAGGGTTGTGACCTGTAGTTGGGCATTACTGGCCCTCCCTCAGATGTGATGTTCCCTTTACCATGTAGAGCGGTGTTGTGTAGTGTTGTGGTCTGTAGTTGGGCATTACTGGCCCTCCCTCAGATGTGATGGCCCCTCATGTTCCCTTTATCGTGTTGTGCGGTGTTGTGTAGGGTTGTGGTCTGTAGTTGGGCATTACTGGCCCTCCCTCAGATGTGATGGCCCCTCATGTTCCCTTTATCATGTAGAGCGGTGTTGTGTAGGGTTGTGACCTGTAGTTGGGCATTACTGGCCCTCCCTCAGATGTGATGTTCACATTATCGTGTTGTGCGGTGTTGTGTAGGGTTGTGGTCTGTAGTTGGGCATTACTGGCCCTCCCTCAGATGTGATGGCCCCTCATGTTCCCTTTATCATGTAGAGCGGTGTTGTGTAGGGTTGTGACCTGTAGTTGGGCATTACTGGCCCTCCCTCAGATGTGATGGCCCCTCATGTTCCCTTTATCGTGTTGTGCGATGTTGTGTAGGGTTGCAGCCTGTAGTTGGGCATTACTGGCCCTCCCTCAGATGTGATGGCCCCTCATGTTCCCTTTATCGTGTTGTGCGGTGTTGTGTAGGGTTGTGACCTGTAGTTGGGCATTACTGGCCCTCCCTCAGATGTGATGTTCCCTCATGTTCCCTTTATCGTGTAGTGCGGTGTTGTGTAGGGTTGCAGCCTGTAGTTGGGCATTACTGGCCCTCCCTCAGATGTGATGGCCCCTCATGTTCCCTTTATCGTGTTGTGCGATGTTGTGTAGGGTTGTGGTCTGTAGTTGGGCATTACTGGCCCTCCCTCAGATGTGATGTTCCCTTTATCGTGTTGTGCGGTGTTGTGTAGGGTTGTAGTCTGTAGTTGGGCATTACTGGCCCTCCCTCAGATGTGATGGCCCCTCATGTTCCCTTTATCGTGTTGTGCGGTGTTGTGTAGGGTTGTGACCTGTAGTTGGGCATTACTGGCCCTCCCTCAGATGTGATGTTCCCTTTATTTATTTGTGTTGTGTAGGGTTGTGCAGTTGTGGGGTTCTGCGTTCTGTCATGGTGCAGAGAGGATGTAGTGTCCAGGTTGCTTGTTTTGCTTAAATTGTTTGTAATCATGTAAATTCCTCACGGCGTCCGCGAGATCTTGATATCTTCACTCGCCACATACCATAGTGATGGCGGACGAGTCAGCGGACAAATATTCCACAGGGATGGCGTCCACATTGTGAGGTTGGAGCTGATTCTGGATGTCCTCAGGGAGAAACCACGAGTCCAAGGACTGTAGAGCCGCACGTGGAGGGGGGATGTGGTATACAGGGATATGGCGGGGGGTATACAGGGATATGGCGGGGGGGTATACAGGGATATGGCGAGGGTATACGGGGATATGGCAGGGGGTATACGGGGATATGGCGGGGGTATACGGGGATATGGCGGGGGGTATATGGGGATATGGCAGGGGTATACAGGGATATGGCGGGGGTATACGGGGATATGGCGGGAGGTATACGGGGATATGGCGGGAGGTATACGGGGATATGGTGGGGATATGGCGGGGGTATACGGGGATATGACGGGGGGTATACGGGGATATGGCGGGGGGTATATGGGGATATGGCGGGGGGTATATGGGGATATGGCGGGGGGTATGCGGGGATATGGCGGGGGGTATGCGGGGATATGGCGGGGGTATATGGGGATATGGTGGGGGGTATATGGGGATATGGCGGGGGGTATATGGGGATTTGGCGGGGGTATATGGGGATTTGGCGGGGGTATATGGGGATATGGCAGGGGATATATGGGGATATGGCGGGGGGTATACGGGAATATGGCGGAGAGTATATGGGGATATGGCGGGGGGTATACAGGGATATGGCGGGGGTATACAGGGATATGGCGGGGGTATACAGGGATATGGCGGGGGGTATACAGGGATATGGCGGAGGGTATTTGGGGATATGGCGGGGGGTATGCAGGGATATGGCGGGGGTATACAGGGATATGGCGGGGGGTATACAGGGATATGGCGGGGGGTATACAGGGATATGGCGGGGGTATACAGGGATATGGCGGGGGTTTACAGGGATATGGCGGGTGGTATACAGGGATATGGCGGGGGGTATACAGGGATATGGCGGGGGTATACAGGGATATGGCGGGGGGTATACACGGATATGGCGGGGTTATACAGGGATATGGCGGGGGTATACAGGGATATGGCGGGGGTATACAGGGATATGGCGGGGGGTATACAGGGATATGAGAGTTTTGGGGTGGATATAGATTGTGATCTCGTGTCCTCACATGTGGTTCTTCTGTTTGCAGATACAGTGTGTGCCAGAATGTAACATCATGCAGCAAATCTATCAGAAACATACGGAGTGCGTAGAACATCCGGACTACAACAACCAGACCACAGGTACTGGAAGAGCTATCTATCTATCTATCTCATATCTATCTATCTATCTCATATCTATCTATCTATCTCATATCTATCTCGTATCTATCTATCTCAAATCTATCTATCTCATATCTATCTATCTCATATCTATCTATCTATCTATCTCATATCTATCTCAAATCTATCTATCTCATATCTATCTTATATCTATCTATCTGTCTTATTTCTATGTACAGTATTTATCTATCTATCTCTCTCATATCTATCTTATATCTATCTATCTGTATTCTTTCTATGTACAGTATTTATCTATCTATCTCTCTCATATCTATCTTATATCTATCTATCTGTATTCTTTCTGTGTACAGTATGTATCTATCTATGCCTAGCTGGCAGCCTAGGGGCCACATATGGTTTCTATTTGCCTTATTTGTGGCCTCCAGGATATTAGACCTGAGCTCCTTGTTCATCTCCTCTATTATGGGGGAACTTTGGTGTATTCGCATGTACAGAAGTTTCTTCGTGTGGTTGTTTATGTTTTGTATATACTTTCGTTCTCTGGAGATATATATATATATATACACTGTGGGAGTTTAGCTCCATAGAGTAGGGCAAGTGGCAGGAACATTTTATCCAGATTACTGCACAGCTGTATTCACATTGGCATAAAACAAAACAAACCTGCTTGTCCAGCTCTAAGTGACCACTATACAGGTGGCTTACTACCGGCCACTCCACAAAACAGACTTTATAAGTGTTACCTTACACCACCGACACTTTCCACATAGTCCACTTTTTCAACCTGCAACCTTCCTGAGTAAACAAATCCCATCTGACTGTCAGCATCCTCACAGCCTTTCTAGCAGAATTAGCAGAATAACTTTGAGCTAGTCCTATCACCCAGTGACGATCTGTCTTCAGCACCTGTGCTGATCTGGGATCATCTGAAAACCTGACCTGGCCTAGGAAGGAGAATGAACAGGCCCCACTGCCAATCCTGCCTGTCATCCCATAAAAAATATCAGCTCAATGACAGGAGAGATTTAACACTCTCCTGAATTTCTCATCTGATAGATAGATAGATATGAGATAGATAGAGAGATAGATAGATATGAGATAGATAGATATGAGTTAGATAGAAAATGAGATAGATAGATATGAGATGGATAGATAGATATGAGATAGATAGATATATATTAGATAGATAGAGAGAGATAGATAGATAGATATGAGATAGATAGATATGAGATAGATAGATAGATATGAGTTAGATAGATAGATATGAGATAGATAGATAGATATGAGATAGATAGATATGAGTTAGATAGAAAATGAGATAGATAGATAGATATGAGATGGATAGATAGATATGAGATAGATAGATATATATTAGATAGATAGAGAGAGATAGATAGATATGAGATAGATAGATATGAGTTAGATAGATAGATATGAGTTAGATAGATAGATATGAGATAGATAGATAGACGTGAGATAGATAGATAGATAGATAGATAGATAGATAGATATGAGATACAAACAAGAAATAAGTTGGCCAGCACTATTGATTCCAAACTATTATACGGACCTGGCTTACAGGTGCAAGCTGCTGGGCTAAATATACAGCAACAGGAGAATACAGCAGCACACTGCTAGCACAAAGATATAGATAAAACATGAGTATATAGATACAACATGAGAAGCTATTCAGCTATGGTGCAGTAATGAAATAGTGAGATACTTAGCTTGCAATTTGGCTGCCAAATAGCTTGAACCGTCCCACCACGGTAAGGTGATCTCATTGGGACGGACCCTACACTATGAATATGCCTCTGTGTGAATAGATCAGCAGGCATTGCAAGATCTGGAACAGCCAAATCACCTTATATACACCTGATAGAGGTGGGTGGGGTGCAAGAACCAACATGGAGGTAGCCACTCCCCCATATGTGTAATACAAACAAGAAATAAGTTGGCCAGCACTATTGATTCCAAACTATTATATGGACCTGGCTTACAGGTGCAAGCTGATGGGCTAAATATACAGCAACAGGAGAATACAGCAGCACACTGCTAGCACAAAGATATAGATAAAACATGAGTATATAGATACAACATGAAAAGCTATGCAGCTATGGTGCAGTAATGAAATAGTGAGATACTTAGCTTGCAATTTGGCGGCCAAATAGCTTGAACTGTCCCACCACGGTAAGGTGATCTCATTAGGATGGACCCTACACTATGAATATGCCTCTGTGTGAATAGATCAGCAGGCATTGCATGAGATTACCTTACCGTGGTGGGACGGTTCAAGCTATTTGGGTGCCAAATTGCAAGCTAAGTATCTCACTATTTCATTACTGCACCATAGCTAAATAGCTTTTCATGTTGTATCTATATACTCATGTTTAATCTATATCTTTGTGCTAGCAGTGTGCTGCTGTATTCTCCTGTTGCTGTATATTTAGCCCATCAGCTTGTACCTGTAAGCCAGGTCCATATAATAGTTTGGAATCAATAGTGCTGGCCAACTTATTTCTTGTTTGTATTACACATATGGGGGAGTGGCTACCTCCATGTTGGTTCTTGCACCCCACCCACCTCTATCAGGTGTATATAAGGTGATTTGGATGTTCCAGATCTTGCAATGCCTGCTGATCTATTCACACAGAGGCATATTCATAGTGTAGGGTCCGTCCCAATGAGATCACCTTACCGTGGTGGGACGGTTCAAGCTATTTGGCCGCCAAATTGCAAGCTAAGTATCTCACTATTTCATTACGGCACCATAGCTGAATAGCTTTTCATGTTGTATCTATATACTCATGTTTTATCTATATCTTTGTGCTAGCAGTGTGCTGTTGTATTCTCCTGTCGCTGTATATTTAGCCCAGTAGCTTGCACCTGTAAGCCAGGTCCGTATAATAGTCTGGAATCAATAGTGCTGGCCAACTTATTTCTTGTTTGTATTACGCATATGGGAGAGTGGCTACCTCCATGTGGGTTCTTGCACCCCACCCACCTCTATCAGGTGTATATAAGGTGATTTGGATGTTCCAGATCTTGCAATACCTGCTGATCTATTCACACAGAGGCATATTCATAGTGTAGGGTCCGTCCCAATGAGATCACCTTACCGTGGTGGGACGGTCCAAGCTATTTGGCCGCCAAATTGCAAGCTAAGTATCTCACTATTTCATTACTGCACCATAGCTGAATAGCATCTCATGTTGTATCTATATACTCATGTTTTATCTATATCTTTGTGCTAGCAGTGTGCTGCTGTATTCTCCTGTTGCTAGATGTGAGATAGATAGATAGATAGATATTAGATAGATAGATACAGATAGATAGATATGAGATAGATAGATAGATAGATATGAGAGGGATAGATAGATATGAGATAGATAGATATGAGATAGATAGATATGAGATAGATAGATAGATATGAGAGAGATAGATATGAGAGAGATAGATATGAGAGAGATAGATATGAGATAGATAGATATGAGATAGATAGATAGATATGAGAGAGATATATATGAGAGAGATAGATATGAGAGAGATAGATAGATAGATAGATAGATATGAGATAGATAGATAGATAGATAGATATGAGATAGATAGATAGATGTGAGATAGATAGATATGAGAGAGATAGATATTAGATAGATATGAGATAGATAGATATGAGATAGATATGAGATAGATAGATATGAGAGAGATAGATATAAGATAGATAGATATGAGATAGATAGATAGATAGATAGATAGATAGATATGAGATAGATAGATAGATATGAGATAGATAAATATTAGATAGATATGAGATAGATAGATATGAGATAGATAAATATTAGATAGATAGATATGACAGAGATAGATATGAGATAGATAGATAGATAGATAGATAGATAGATAGATAAATATGAGGTAGATAGATAGATAGACTCCCCTGTGAGGGGGGGGGATGCCTGGTAGGGACATGTCTGGGATTCAGCATCTGGAGATCTGTCACTTGGAACAATCACTTTTCTAGAATTAAGACTTTTGGAATTAGTGGAAAACATATCTGATTTCTCAGCTTTTGGCACCAAAAACGAAAGAAGAGGTGTCTGATGGAGGGCGCCAGTGACATGTCACCGCCATAATGGATGTCTTGGCCTCCGCGCTGCAGATAACTGAGGATCCGGGCGGCTGCGAGGATTAAGTCTGCTTGGAGATTGGAATAGTTCTGTTAATGAAAAATGAAGAATTTGCCAAAAATTTGTTAAATGTCACCGAATATTCGACAGAATGGATGGTTATAAAAGGGTTCAGTACAGTTGGAATTATAGATATGAGAGAGATAGATATGAGATAGATAAGAGATAGATAGATAGATAGATATGAGATAGATCGATAGATAGATAGATATGAGATAAGATCGATAGATAGATTTGAGATAGATGGATAGATATGAGATAGATGGATAGATATGAGATAGATATGAGATAGATCGATAGATAGATATGAGATAGATCGATAGATAGATATGAGATAGATCGATAGATAGATATGAGATAGATCGATAGATAGATATGAGATAGATAAATAGATATGAGATAGATAGATATGAGATAAGATAGATAGATAGATAGATAGATAGATATGAGATAGATAGATAGATATGAGATAGATAGATAGATATGAGATAAGATCGATAGATAGATATGAGATAGATAGATAGATATGAGATAAGATCGATAGATAGATATGAGATAGATAGATAGATATGAGAGATAGATAGATAGATATGAGATAGATATGAGATAGATAGATATGAGATAGATAGATAGATATGAGATAGATAGATAGATATGAGATAGATAGATAGATAGATAGATATGAGATAGATAGATAGATAGATAGATATGAGATAGATAGATAGATAGATATGAGATAGATAGATAGATAGATAGATAGAATGATAGATAGATAAAATAATCTTCTTTTTCAGGTACTATAGCCTTGTTCCTCTAGGCCCTTCACCCCTTGTCTGTATCCACGCTGAAGATACTTTGGATATCTAGATATCTTGCTCAGAGATCTTTGGACGTCTCTGTGTATATGAAGATGTTTCCATTGTTGCCGTCTGGGTTTCTGAAGGTTCTTGAGTTGTTTCCGTCCTGCGGCTCCAGGATCACATCTTAGTATTTAAGCAGGAGGTCGGACACAATGTCATCTCCTCTTATATAAAGTCACCTAATATACAGTGTTACCTTATTTATTCTCCTTCCAGTGCTGCAGAACATTGCAGTCACCAGTATCTCATGTACCTTCAATATAAACCTGATCTTATACTTCTCTCTCATTTCAAGTGGTGGCAGCTCACTGATCAGCCTTGTTCTCTTTGGAGCTCACTGATCAGCCTTGTTCTCTTTGGAGCTCACTGATCAGCCATGTTCTCTTGGAGGTCACTGATCAGCCATGTTCTCTTTGGAGCTCACTGATCAGCCTTGTTCTCTTTGGAGCTCACTGATCAGCCATGTTATCATGGAGCTCACTGATCAGCCATGTTCTCTTTGGAGCTCACAGATCAGCCATGTTATCATGGAGCTCACTGATCAGCCATGTTCTCTTTGGAGCTCACTGATCAGCCATGTTATCATGGAGCTCACTGATCAGCCATGTTCTCTTTGGAGCTCACTGATCAGCCATGTTATTATGGAGCTCACTGATCAGCCATGTTTTCTTTGGAGCTCACTGATCTGCCTTGTTATCTTGGAACTCACTGGTCAGCCATATTATCTTGGAGCTCACTGGTCAGCCATGTTATCTTGGAGCTCACTGGTCAGCCATGTTATCTTGGAGCTCACTGGTCAGCCTTGCTATCTTGGAGCTCACTGGTCATCCTTGTTATCTTGGAGCTCACTGGTCATCCTTGTTATCTTGGAGCTCACTGGTCAGCCTTGTTATCTTGGAGCTCACGGGTCAGCCTTGTTATCTTGGAGCTCACTGGTCAGCCTTGTTATCTTGGAGCTCACGGGTCAGCATTGTTGTCTTGGAGCTCACTGGTCAGCCATGTTCTCTTTGGAGCTCACTGATCAGCCATGTTCTCTTTGGAGCTCACTGATCAGCCATGTTATCTTGGAGCTCACTGGTCAGCCATGTTCTCTTGGAGCTCACTGGTCAGCCATGTTCTCTTGGAGCTCACTGGTCAGCCATGTTATCTTGGAGCTCACTGGTCAGCCATGTTATCTTGGAGCTCACTGGTCAGCCATGTTATCTTGGAGCTCACTGGTCAGCCATGTTATCTTGGAGCTCACTGGTCAGCCATGTTATCTTGGAGCTCACTGGTCAGCCATGTTATCTTGGAGCTCACTGGTCAGCCTTTTTTTTTTATCTTGGAGCTCACTGGTCAGCCTTTTTTATCTTGGAGCTCACTGGTCAGCCTTTTTTTTTTTTTTATCTTGGAGCTCCCTGGTCAGCCTTGTTATCTTGGAGCTCACTGGTCAACCTTGTTATCTTGGAGCTCACCATTCAGCCATGTTATCTTGGAGCTCACTTGTCAGAAATGTTATCTTGGAGCTCACTGGTCAGCCTATTTTATCTTGGAGCTCACTGGTCAGCCTTTTTTTTTATCTTGGAGCTCACTGGTCAGCCTTGTTATCTTGGAGCTCACTGGTCAACCTTGTTATCTTGGAGCTCACCATTCAGCCATGTTATCTTGGAGCTCACTTGTCAGCCATGATATCTTGGAGCTCACTGGTCAGCCTTGTTGTCCTGGAGCTCACTGGTCAGCCATGTTGTCTTTGAGCTCACTGGTCAGCCTTGTTATCTTGGAGCTCACTGGTCAGCCATGTTGTCTTTGAGCTCACTAGTCAGCCTTGTTATCTTGGAGCTCACTGGTCAGCCATGTTGTCTTTGAGCTCACCGGTCAGCCTTGTTATCTTGTAGCTCACTGTCAGTCTTGTCTTGGAGCTCACTGTCAGTCTTGTCTTGGAGCTCACTGTCAGTCTTGTTATCTTGGAGCTCACTGGTCAGCCATGTTGTCTTTGAGCTCACCGATCAGCCTTGTTATCTTGTAGCTCACTGGTCAGCCATGTTATCGTGGAGCTCACTGGTCATCCTTTTTTTTTATCTTGGAGCTCACTGGTCAGCCTTTTTTTTTTTATCTTGGAGCTCACTGGTCAGCCTTGTTATCTTGGAGCTCACTGGTCAACCTTGTTATCTTGGAGCTCACTGGTCAGCATTGTTGTCTTGGAGCTCACTGGTCAGCCATGTTATCTTGGAGCTTACTTGTCAGCCATGATATCTTGGAGCTCACTGGTCAGCCTTGTTGTCCTGTAGCTCACTGGTGAACCGTGTTATCTTGGAGCTCACTCGTCAGCCATGATGTCTTTGAGCTCACTGGTCAACCATGTTATCTTGGAGCTCACTGGTCAGCCATGTTATCTTGGAGCTCACTGGTCAGCCATGTTGTCTTTGAGCTCACTGATCAGCCATGTTGTCTTTGAGCTCACCGATCAGCCTTGTTATCTTGGAGCTCACTGGTCAGCCATGTTGTCTTTGAGCTCACCGATCAGCCATGTTATCTTGGAGCTCACTGGTCAGCCATGTTGTCTTTGAGCTCACTAGTCAGCCTTGTTATCTTGGAGCTCACTGGTCAGCCATGTTGTCTTTGAGCTCACCGGTCAGCCTTGTTATCTTGTAGCTCACTGTCAGTCTTGTCTTGGAGCTCACCGGTCAGCTATGTTGTCTTACGGTGTCGGGGTCCTGGGTTCAGATCCAAACAAGGACAACATCTACTTGGAGCTTGTGTGCATTTTACTGTTTCCTAAATTGTCCCTAGTGTGTGTCTGAGGTCAGAAAAATAGACAGAGAGCCCCAACGGGTCCTAGAACAATCTGTACAGAGCTGCAGATCATGTCAGCACTATAGAAAACATTAACTGTGTTTGCTTTAGTAGAATAATATTAACAGTTTGTCACTTTGGAGTCCCAACCTTAAAGGGGTATTCCAGCATAAAAGAAAAAAAACTAAGATCTCAAGGGTCATGAAAAAAGGAAAAAATAGTGTAATGTTTTGCCAGATTAGGAGGGACCCAGTTTGGAGACCACTGGTCTGGACCATCAGTCCTTTTAGGTCTTACATACTCTCCAGCTGCCCCCACCAGAGCCCGGACCTGTCCCCGTTTTATGTGTTTTTCTTTATTTTTTTCAACGTTTTTTTTTCTTTGGGCTTCACATGTGAACTTCCTCGAATTTTGCAATTCTTTTCTGCAGAACACGTCCAAATTTCCCCAAGAGGCCCCGACTCCCAGAAATGGTGACTTTATCTTAATTGCTTTGTGCTAACCCAGATCCATCAATCGTGTTATCTCCACGAGGTCTGAGGAGAGAAGTGGCCGGGAGAACCGGGAAATGATTGATTTGTTTTTTGCACAACCATTGGGTGTAAAATGCGTTAATCTTTTAATTCCCCCCTCCCCCACCTCTCTGGTCCTCTAATGGTCCTCCACCCAATGGTCTTCTCCTCCTGTGTTTGCTCTCATATCCATATGCCTAATGACTTAGAGATAAAACCCGTGTTGCTGGCTCCTGGTGGACGCATGGCCGCCGTATGCTGAGCGCAGCGCGGATTCTACCAGTCCAGGCTATTGACTTTGGCAGCGGCGCTAATGTTAAATTAATTAAGGAATATTGAGGCCAGAACATTCTCTCCTCCGGAGACTTTCTGTCACTTTCCGACTGTGATTAATGTGCTAGATTTCTTGATTTTCGGAAAATTTTGATTGTCGTTTTCCTCATCGTCCTAAAAAGACTGTGGGGGGGGGGGGGGGCATTTCTTATTGTTTCTGCTCAATTTTATTTTGACTAGTTTTCCATCCTGTGCCCTATATATATACTTTTTTTACTTCAGCATTTTTGTATTGTTTGTGCTTGAAAGGGGCGTGGCTTAGTGTGCACTGATTTGTTGCATTTACCGTCTATGTAAAAAAATTATTTTTGTAAAAGAAAATTGCACTTGAAATAGGATATATATATATATATATATATATATATATATATATATATATATATACAGTGTGTATATATATATTTATATATATATATATATATATATATATATATATTATTTTTTTTAATATACCGTAGCTTTCCTGGGAACGCAGTTCTAGTTTTATATATATATATATATATATATATATATATATATATATATATATATATATAAATATATTATTTGTGTTCCTTTGTATATGCTTTGCTTATGGTTTATGTGTAAATCATAACTATTTATTTGTGTGTATATATATATATATATATATATATATATATAGTATATTGTGCTATGCAAAGTGATGTCTCATTTTGGATGTTTTCATTAATAACATTATATTTTTATTTAGTTGGTTATGTTTTTCTTTTCCTCTACTGTAGTTTTATTCATCTTCTCCCCCCCCCCCCCTGCACTTTACTTTTAAAAATTAGCTTACATGTCTTTTTGTTGAATTATTATTTTTTTTGTTCTGACCAGTGGTCTCCTAATTATGGTGCTCTAGATGTTGCAAAACCGCAACTCCCTGCAACATCTGGAGGGCCACTGTGTTTGAAGACCATTGGTTTGGTTTCAGACACTCAAATCGGCTTTCAGATATGGCTCCCTGCTCAGTTATGGCTCCCTGCTCAGATATGGCTCCCTGCTCAGATATGGCTCCCTGCTCATATAAGGCTCCCTGCTCATATAAGGCTCCCTGCTCAGATATGGCTCCCTGCTCAGATATGGCTCCCTGCTCAGTTATGGTTCCCTGCTGATATATGGCTCCCTGCTGAGATATGGCTCCCTGCTCAGATATGGCTCCCTGCTCAGAAATGGCTCCCTGCTCAGATATGGTTCCCTGTTCATATATGGCTCCCTGCTCAGATATGGCTCCCTGCTCAGATATGGCTCCCTGTTCATATATGGCTCCCTGCTCAGTTATGGCTCCCTGCTCATATAAGGCTCCCTGCTCAGATATGGCTCCCTGCTCAGATATGGCTCCCTGCTCAGATATGGCTCCCTGCTCAGTTATGGCTCCCTGCTCATATTTGGCTCCCTGCTGAGATATGGCTCCCTGATGAGATATGGCTCCCTGCTCAGATATGGCTCCCTGCTCAGATATGGCTCCCTGCTCAGATATGGCTCCCTGCTCAGATATGGCTCCCTGCTCAGAAATGACTCCCTGCTCAGATATGGCTCCCTGTTCATATATGGCTCCCTGCTCAGATATGGTTCCCTGTTCATATATGGCTCCCTGTTCATATATGGCTCCCTGTTGAGATATGGCTCCCTGTTCATATATGGCTCCCTGCTCAGATATGGCTTCATGATCAGATATGGCTCCCTGCTCATATATGGCTTCATGATCAGATATGGCTCCCTGTTCATATATGGCTCCCTGCTCAGATATGGCTCCCTGCTCAGATATGGCTCCTTGCTCATATATGGCTCCCTGCTCAGTTATGGCTCCCTGCTGAGATATGGCTCCCTGCTCAGATATGGCTCCCTGCTCAGTTATGGCTCCCTGCTGAGATATGGCTCCCTGCTGAGATATGGCTCCCTGCTGAGATATGGCTCCCTGCTGAGATATGGCTCCCTGCTGAGATATGGCTCCCTGCTGAGATATGGCTCCCTGCTCAGATATGGTTCCCTGCTCAGATATGGCTCCCTGCTCAGATATGGTTCCCTGCTCAGATATGGTTCCCTGTTCATATATGGCTCCCTGCTCAGATATGGTTCCCTGTTCATATATGGCTCCCTGCTCATATTTGGCTCCCTGCTCAGATATGGTTCCCTGTTCATATATGGCTCCCTGCTCAGATATGGCTCCCTGTTCATATATGGCTCCCTGCTCAGATATGGTTCCCTGTTCATATATGGCTCCCTGTTCAAATATGGCTCCCTGCTGAGATATGGCTCCCTGTTCATATATGGCTCCCTGCTCAGATATGGCTTCATGATCAGATATGGCTCCTTGCTCATATATGGCTCCCTGCTCAGTTATGGCTCCCTGCTGAGATATGGCTCCCTGCTCAGATATGGCTCCCTGCTCAGTTATGGCTCCCTGCTGAGATATGGCTCCCTGCTGAGATATGGCTCCCTGCTGAGATATGGCTCCCTGCTGAGATATGGCTCCCTGCTGATATATGGCTCCCTGCTGAGATATGGCTCCCTGCTGAGATATGGCTCCCTGCTCAGATATGGTTCCCTGCTCAGATATGGCTCCCTGCTCAGATATGGCTCCCTGCTCAGATATGGTTCCCTGTTCATATATGGCTCCCTGCTCATATTTGGCTCCCTGCTCAGATATGGCTCATATGGCTCCCTGCTCAGATATGGCTCCCTGTTCATATATGGCTCCCTGCTCAGATATGCCCCCCTGCTCAGATATGGCTCCCTGCTTAGATATGGTTCACTGCTCATTTAAAGCTCCTTGCTCATATATCGTTCCCTGCTCAGATATGGCTCCCTGCTCAGTTATGGCTCCGTGCTCAGATATGGCTCCCTGCTCATATATGGCTCCCTGCTCAGATATGGCTCCCTGCTCAGTTATGGCTCCCTGCTGATATATGGCTCCCTGCTGAGATATGGCTCCCTGCTGAGATATGGCTCCCTGCTCAGATATGGCTCCCTGCTCAGATATGGTTCCCTGCTCAGATATGGCTCCCTGCTCAGATATGGCTCCCTGCTCAGATATGGTTCCCTGTTCATATATGGCTCCCTGCTCATATTTGGCTCCCTGCTCAGATATGGCTCATATGGCTCCCTGCTCAGATATGGCTCCCTGTTCATATATGGCTCCCTGCTCAGATATGCCCCCCTGCTCAGATATGGCTCCCTGCTCAGATATGGCTCCCTGCTTAGATATGGTTCACTGCTCATTTAAAGCTCCTTGCTCATATATCGTTCCCTGCTCAGATATGGCTCCCTGCTCAGATATGGTTCCCTGCTCAGCTATGGCTCCGTGCTCAGATATGGCTCCCTGCTCATATATGGCCCCCTGCTCAGATATGGCTCCCTGCTCAGATACGGCTCCCTGCTCAGATATGGTTCCCTGCTCAGATATGGTTCCCTGCTCAGATATGGCTCCCTGCTCAGATACGGCTCCCTGCTCAGATATGGCTCCCTTTTTTTTTTTACATTACTGAACATGGGAAAAGGTATGGACTCTCGTAGGACAGCTGAAGCTTGGAAGGGGAAGATCTAAAAGGACTGGTGGTTTTAAAGCAGTGGTCTCCAAACTGTGGCCCTCCAGATATTTCAAAACTACAACTCCTGAATGCTTGGGGACGTAGTTTTGCAACATCTGGAGTGCCACATTTTGGAGACCACTGTTTTAAAATACCTACTTAGTTGTGACATTCGTGGATCACGGTGGACATGCTCCAGCCTGTCTATGGCTCTTCTTTTAGGTCATCCTCACAATAGGTCTATTTGCACGTAAAGCCACTTACAATGTAATGTTCCATTTATAGAAATCAATCCGTTCAAAGGAAACAAATGAAATAATAATGGGTCGGGTCGAGCCTTTTGGCTACGAAAGCCAAGATGGGAAACCTTGTTGCTATTTTCCCCCGGTTTATCCCATGATCAAATATTTGCTCTCGCTATATCGGTTGTTCCAGCCGCACATACATTGTGGAGGGAGAGAACACTCCTCCTCTGGGCTTCTGTAAACACCGATATCTTTGTTATCTGGAGTAGGACGCGATTGTGAAGCAGGTTCTGACAGCGGTTCCTCGGCTCCGAGTCACGTTTCCTGCATGTTGTGGCTGCTTTAAAATTCCTTTACGTAAAGTCGAATGAGAAACCAGGAATAGATGGACGGACTCCAGTGTTGGAGCAAAGGGTTAAAGGGGTACTCCACTGCCCAGCGTTCTGAACATTTTGTTCCGGTTGCGGGGGTCGTGCCGTCACGCCACACCCCCTCAATGCACGTCTATGGGAGGGGGCGTGGCGGCCGCCACGCCCCCTCCCATAGACGTGCATTGAGGGGGCATGGCCGTGACGTCACGACCCCCGCAGCCTGCACTCAACGTTCGGAAAAAAATGTTCCAAACGCTGGGGCAGTGAAGTACCCCTTTAAATATCTGCACCGCTCTTATGTCTCCTGGCTCTTAAAGGGGTACTACCGTGCTGACAACTTATCCCCTATCTAAAGGAAAGGGGATAAGTTGCCTGATCGCGCTGGGGACCCCCACGATCTCGCACGCAGCACCCCGCTCTCATCAGGTCCCGGAGCGAACATTCTCTCCGGGTCTGATGACGGGGTCGGTGATCGTGAAGTCACAGCTCCGCCCCCGTGTGAAGTTACGCTCCGCCCCTCAATGCAAGTCTATGGCAGGGGGCGAGACAGCTGCAATAGACTTACATTGACGGGGCGGAGCGGGACGTCACATGGGGACAGAGCCGTGACATCACAATACTCCGGCCCCGTGATCGTCAGTCATCAGACCCGGAGCGATGTTCGCTCCAGGTCTGATGAGAGCGGGGTTCTGCGTGCGAGATCGCGGGGGTCCCCAGTGGCGGGACCCCGTGCGATCAGGCAACTTATCCACTATCCTTTAGATAGGGGATAAGTTGTCAGCACGGTAGTACCCCTTTAAGATTTTCCTATCACAGAAAAAAAGTAGAAGTGCATTAGGAGATTAGCTGAAACAGCAAGAGTCAGATATAAGATTAAATAAAATATATGGGGGCTCGTCCGGGATCTAAATCATTGCCGATAGTGATGTTTGCATTGGTTATTATGAACGTGCTGTCACTGACTTTAAAGGGGTTCTCCGCCCCTAAACATCTTATCTCCTATCCAAATGATAGGTGATAAGATGTCTGATCGCGGGGTCTGGCAACTGGGACACCCTGCCCCCCCCCCCCCCCCATCTCCAGCACGGCACCCCGGTCATCTGGTGCACAGAGTGAACTCGGCTCCATGCTGGATGATAGGCGACCACAGCCGTCATGCCCCCTCCATTCATGTCTATGGGAGGAGGCGTGAGGGCTTTGTACTAGCTCTTTCCCATATACATCAATAGAGGGGGCTTTCATGTTCAGAATTAAGCGGTGCCGGCCTGGAGATCGCGGAGAGTCCAACGGCCAGAACCCCCGCGATGATACATCTGCTTCCCTATGCTTTGGTTCAGGGATAAGATGTCTAGGGGTGGAGTACCCCTTTAATGTTGAGGTAGTTATACATCCATTCATTTAAGACTAATTTTTGGGCAATGCTCTATGGGTAAAAAGGTATGCAAATGAGCTCTCCTGCAGAAGGTCTATGTGGTAATACTGTATATAGAAACTCCTAGGTTATTTAAGGTCAGTAATTCACCCCCTCCCCCCATTCTTCATTATCTAAGTGGTCGCCCTCGAAGTGATTTGTTAAGGAAACAATTTATAGTTGAGGATCTATTGATCTATTGAAATAGATGAATGAGCCGATGTGGAAGGTCGTCGAGACATGACATGACCGTAATGAAATGGCCCCATGGTCAACGGTCAGGAGGTCCGGAACCCAATAGTTGGTCTTTTCGTGCGCCCAAGTCTACAATCAGCGCCGCATCAGAATGAGGGTATCGATGTTGTATATTAGTTATGTCATGTTGTATATTAGTTATGTCATGTTGTGTATTAGTTATGTCATGTTGTGCATTAGTTGTGTCATGTTGTATATTAGTTGTGTCCTGTTGTGTATTAGTTGTGTCATGTTGTGTATTAGTTATGTCCTGTTGTGTATTAGTTGTGTCATGTTGTGTATTAGTTGTGTCATGTTGTGTATTAGTTGTGTCATGTTATGCATTAGTTATGTCATGTTGTGTATTAGTTATGTCATGTTGTGTATTAGTTATGTCATGTTGTGTATTAGTTGTGCCAGGTTGTGTATTAGTTGTGTCATGTTGTGCATTAGTTGTGTCATCTTGTGTATTAGTTGTGTCATGTTGTATATTAGTTATGTCATGTTGTGTATTAGTTGTGTCATGTTGTGCATTAGTTGTGTCATGTTGTGCATTAGTTGTGTCATGTTGTGTATTAGTTGTGTCATGTTGTATATTAGTTGTGTCATGTTGTATATTAGTTGTGTCATGTTGTATATTAGTTATGTCATGTTGTATATTAGTTATGTCATGTTGTGCATTAGTTATGTCATGTTGTATATTAGTTGTGTCATGTTGTATATTAGTTATGTCATGTTGTATATTAGTTTTGTCATGTTGTGCATTAGTTGTGTCATCTTGTATATTAGTTATGTCATGTTGTGCATTAGTTATGTCATGTTGTATATTAGTTGTGTCATGTTGTATATTAGTTATGTCATGTTGTGCATTAGTTATGTCATGTTGTGTATTAGTTATGTCATGTTGTGCATTAGTTGTGTCATGTTGTATATTAGTTGTGTCCTGTTGTGTATTAGTTGTGTCATCTTGTGTATTAGTTATGTCATGTTGTGTATTAGTTATGTCATGTTGTGTATTAGTTGTGTCATGTTGTGTATTAGTTGTGTCATGTTGTGCATTAGTTATGTCACGTTGTTTATTAGTTGTGTCATGTTGTGTATTAGTTGTGTCATGTTGTGCATTAGTTATGTCATGTTGTGTATTAGTTGTGTCATGTTGTGTATTAGTTATGTCACGTTGTGCATTAGTTGTGTCATGTTGTGCATTAGTTGTGTCATGTTGTGCATTAGTTGTGTCATCTTGTGTATTAGTTTTGTCACGTTGTGTATTAGTTTTTAGTTTTTTTTTGTAGACAGGACGTATAACTAAAATATGAAAAATACACCTAAACATAAAATTCATTTGAAGCTGTAAATAACCATTCGCCATTTTACCGTTATCGTGAACGCAGCCGCGCCGGTGAATAATTAGATAAAACACAACTGATAATTGCAAACACGGCGCCGATCCTGATGTTCTACGCACCTGAAATCCTGATATTTCGGTTCTTTCTCCTGTCAGATACGGCTCCTGTGTAATCTCCAGATTTAGGAAAACTGAATGAATTTTAATATTTTGCGCCGTTTTTTGCAGTGCGAAGGAGGAGCCTCTTATCTCCTCGGTCAAAATCATTTTCCGTTTTCCCGAAAGTCTCAAAGTGTAAATATTATGAAATTTCACCATAAAACGCCGTCCTGATGTTATTACGAGAGTCCGGACATTTATATGGGAGATTTCTTTGTTTTATTTGTTGTTACATTTTTGCAAACCACATTTTTTTTCTTCCTTACCCAGCTGTATTAGGGCAGAAAACTAAAATTTGCTTGAAAATTTGCTAAATATTTTCTATTAATTTGCACAGTTTTTCTGGTGAGTTTTAGGTGTGTAATTTATTTTGCACATGACCTTGCGCCAATGATATAATCCTATTTTGCGCTGTTTTAGGTTGTTTGCGCTGGCTTCATCATTTTCATTGTTGCTCAAGCAGGGGCGTGGTTGGCAAGTGCGCCGGTTGGTGCGTTAAATTTATCATTTGTGCAAATAAATCTGTGCTCATGATAAATCCTAAACCCCGCCCCCAATCCCAATAAATTGTAGGAATCTTTTCAAGGATGCACAACTGGGGGAAAAGACGTGTCAATGAAGTTCCTACTTAGGGAGTGGAGTTTACATGCACAAATTTTGCTCAAACTTAGTTTTTTAGGTACATGATAAATCTATCTGCGCACACTAAGTCCCGTCCCCTACAAGCGCAGGAATACAAAAATGATAAAGCGAGAATAAACTACAAAAAAAAGTACAAAAACAATTATGAATAAGGCACATGGCCATCCAAGCTCGAAAAACAGAACGTGCCGAAAATTGTGCAAAAACAATAATAAATAATTTTATATTGTAATAATATATTATGTTTTAAAACATGTGTGTGTGTGTGTATATATATATATATATATATATATATATATATATATATGTGTGTGTGTGTATATATATATATATATATATATAATTTGTGTATATTTGTATACTTTTCTGTATAAATTGTTTATCTATATGTATAATTATAGCCATAACAATTTTAAGGAGTTTTTGTTTATATTTTTCTACTTTTAATAAATTAATTTAAAAAAAAACAAAAAAACTTAAAGGGGTTCTCCACTGCTCTAGCATGTGCGGGCTGCGGGGGTCGTGATGTCATGGCCACGCCCCCTTGTGACCTCACGTCACGCCCCCTCAATGCAAGTCTACGGGAGGGGGCTTGACGGCTGTCGCTCCCCCACACATAGACTTGAATTGAGGGGGCGTGGCATGGCGTGACGTCACTAGGGGCATGGCCGTGACGTCACAACCCCCGCAGGCTGCACCTAGCATTCAGAATAAAATTTTGCGAACGCTAAGGCAGTGGAGTACTACTTTAACTTGTCACAAAGTAGTTTGGGGGTACGATCGCAAGATAGAGGGCCACCGCCTGTTGCCTGGCTGCCTAGAATGTGATGTAAACCACATGTCGGCGTGGAACCAAAGACAACTCAGGTCCATATGCCCATTGGGAACCCACTTTATGAGCCAGCACTCAATGATCGGCCATATATTGAATTCACCTATTCACAGGATAGATAATAAACACCTGACCGGTGGAGGTCTCAGCAGTGGATTGGTTATATGTTTCCATTGTAGGAGTGCCCCTTTAAATTCACAGGCTGTAAAACAATTAAGGACAAGCACGGTGTCAATAAGGAAGTAAACAATGAGTCATTCTGCTGATTCGTAGACGACGTTTCCAAGGATCAGCGCTCAGGTTCCTTCTCACAGGGAGGACGATAAAGTCTGCTACAAATCCCTGGTTCTAACCCCATCAGCCATATTGATTTATACTGTAACATTGCAGAGGTGGAGAAGTTAGCTACTTCCTTCATCACTGATGTGACCAGACAGGGCCGGCCTTAGGTGTAATGGTGTCCTGTGTAGTGTCTTCTATGGATGCCACCACATATGGTGCACTGATCTGATGACAAGTGATAAACTAGCAAATGTATATGACCCCTGTGCAGCTGATTTTCCTTGGGTTTGGGCACCAAGTGAGTGATCAGGGATGTCATCTCTAGGTGTCCAGGCCAACAGGAAGTGACTGCTGGGAGCTTGCTACTTCCTGTTCCGCATAGCTAGCTACTTCTTGTCCCATACAGTAAGGGTCAATTCACACGGCAGAATTTCCGCAAGCGGAACTCCGACTCAAAAAATTAAAGCCCATGGACTTCTAAGGGATTTCACACTCCCATTCACACTACTGAATTTCCGCTTGCGGAATTCCACCTCAAATTAAAGCCCATAGACTTCTATGGGATTTCGTACTCCCATGTACACTACTGAATCTCCACTTGCGGAATTCCGCCTCAAATTAAAGCCCATAGACTTCTATGGGATTCCGCACTCCTATTCACAATACTGAATTTCCGCTTGCGGAAAGTGTGAATGGGAGTGCGAAATCCCATAGAAGTCTATGGGCTTTAATTTGAGGCAGAATTCTGCAAACAGAAATTTGGAAGTGTGAATCGGAGTGCCGAATCCCATAGAAGTCTATGGGCTTTAATTTGAGGCAGAATTCCACAAGAGGAAATTCAGTAGTGTGAATAGACCCTAAGCATATTCCTAGTTAAGCCAGCTAGCTACTTCCTATGCAAAAAAAAAAAAAAAAACTGAAATAGTTGGCACCTTCATTAATAAGATGAAGATGTGTAGGTGCACGCTGCTATCGCAAATGCAAGAGAGGTTGCAGTAGGACTCTGCAAATGTTATGGCACATGAGCGCTGTACATATAGAATATTTTTGATTGTATTACTGCTATGTGTACTATAAATGTAAATGTGAGGCAATTAGCACACTATTTGATCAAAATGTGTCCCCCTAGCTACTGCCTGTCACGGACAGCTAGCTACTTCTTGTCCCAAGGCAGAATCTTATTTCTATTCCAGAGAGCTAGCTACTTCCTTTTTAGACAGCTAGCTACTTCCTGTCTAAGGCAGCTAGCTACTTCCTGTCCCATACAGCAAGGTAATTTCAGTCTCAAACAGCTAGCTACTTCCTGTCCCAGACAGCTAGCTACTTCCTGTCCCAGTCAGTTACATTCTTTCCAAGTTAACAAGCTACTTCCTGTCCCAGCCAGCTATTTCCTGTTCTAGACAGCTAGCTGCATCCTGTCTAAAGCAGCTAGCTGCTTCCTGTCCCATACAGCCAGCTACTTCCTCTTCCAGACAGCTAGCTACAACCTGTATAAAGCAGCTAGCTACTTCCTATCCCAGACAGCCACTTACTTCCTATCCCAGACAGCTAGCTACTTCCTGTTTCAAACAGCCAGCTACTTCCTGTGCCAGAAACTAAAGGAAAGAGACTCTCCAGCCCGTACAGTCTATAAAGTGACAGCATATAAGGTCCTGGATTACCTTGTTGCCTGGCGAGGTCTTGTTAGTTCATTGACTCCGCTCACGTGAATAGATCCACGTTCAGTCGAGCAAGGACACGTCGTTGTGTTGTTGTTTTTTCCATTTTCCGTCCGCGTTTATACCGAAGGCTCATGCCGGAGCGGCCGGACCATAATAACCTTATAATAGGAACTTTCCCTCTTTGTACCTATTGGTGTCCATTACTGTAATTATGTACCGTAATAATTCATCCGCACCTCGTAGAGCAAAGTCCGCTCTGCGCCTCTGGTACACACATTATATACATGATGGAATGTAGACTTAGCTGTGTTTGTCCAGCACAATGTGTATTCAGCCCAATAACACCATAAATATTTCCATTCATCGCTCGGACATCATTTTATCCTGGACACAAGAACCAGTCAGGTGACCGATGATCTAGATCCCTAGGGATTATTTATCCGTTTCTATTTGTCTTATGCTATTTAGTTATCATATGTTTATACACAAGTCTTCTTACTTACCGTATTTTTCGCCCTATAGGACGCACCGGCGTATAAGACGCACCCAATTTTTAGGGGCAAAATCTAAAAAAATCAACATTTTGAACCCAATAGTGGTCTTCAACCTGCGCACCTCCAGATGTTGCAAAACTACAACTCCCAGCATGCCCGGACAGCCAACGGCTGTCCGGGCATGCTGGGAGTTGTAGTTTTGCAACATCTGGAGGTCCGCAGATTGAAGACCACTGCAGGAGGAGGTAATACTCACGTGTCCCCGCCGCTCCGGACCCGTCACCGCTGCCCTGGATGTCGCTCCATCGCTGTCGCCGCGTCCCCGTCGCTCCGGAACGTCTCTGCTGCCGGCCGGGTATCCTCGCTCTCCGTCGCCGCCATCATGTTGTTACGCACGCCGACGCACATACGCGACGACGTGATGACGAGGAAGGAGAGCGTCGGCCATACAGGGGATCCCTGAACGGAGAAGACACCGAGGAGGCAGGTAAGGTCCCTCCCGGTGTCCTGTAAGCACTAACCCGGCTATTCAGTCGGGCTGTTCGGGACGCCGCGGTGAAATCGCTGAACAGCCGGGTTAGTGTCACTTTCCCTTCAGACGCGGCGGTCAGCTTGGATCGCCGCGTCTGAAGGGTTAATACAGGGCATCACCGCGATCGGTGATGTCCTGTATTAGCCGCGGGTCCCGGCCGTTGATGGCCGCAGGGACCACCACGATAGGGGTGTATTCGCCATATAAGACGCACCGACTTTTTCCCCCCAGTTTTGGGGAAGAAAAAGTGCGTCTTATACGGCGAAAAATACGGTACTTTGCCACTCACACTCACTCACTGTCACTTACTCTCGGCTTACCAGTCATGCTCATAGTGCATTAGGGCTGCGACGATTAATCAATATTGTCAATTAAAATCGATAATGAAAACCGTTGTGGACAATTTTCAAGTATTGATCAATTGGTTGTTAGGGGCGTGGCTTCAGTCATTAAGGGGTGTGGCCTAGTAAGAGTATTCCTATTATTTTTGCTATTTTCCCTGCCTTTTAACCCCTCAGTCTGCCCCTGTATGTCCCCTCCATCTCCCCTTACCATCCAGTGTCTTTTAGTAGATGCTCTCGCCTGCGACTTCTGCGGCCTAACTGCAGCACTGAGACCGCGGCGCCTCCGGTAACAAGAAGCTGAAGCTGACAGATCTTCCTGGTGCAGGAGGAAAGCCATTACTAAAGTCTGTGAACTGCTCCCCTGCAGCAAGGCTCCTAGGTTAACCCTTCAGGTGCTGCCCCCTCTCTTTTCTCCCCGTTAACCCCTTAGTTTCTGTCCCTTCGCTCTTACCCTATGTTAACCCTTCAGGTGCGGCCCCCCTCTTTTCCCCCTGTTAAATCTTCACAATGCGCTGCCCCCCACTTCCTCCCACCCTCCTGTTAACCCTTCCCTGGTCCCCCTAATCCAGTATTGGGTTTTTAATTGATTAATTTATTAACCGTACCAATAATCGTTTAACTAATCAATTTTAGAAATAATTAGCCGCAGCCCTAGTGGGGATGACTATACAGATTCTTACAATATGCATTGGCCCTGTCTTCCCAGCTAATAACATGGTAATACACAGGGCTCAAGTCCTAGGAAGTAAGTGGGAACTCACGGTTTCTACTGCGCCAAAAAGTGCAGGAACTCTGTTCCCATTTGTTCCTGCAGGACTTGAGCCCTGGAAATACAGAATATATTGCTAGCGAATTGCTATATATAATCATTGAGGGTCCAACCTATAGGAGCACACAGAAGTTCCAAGCTTATGAGAAGCTCCAAGTTCCAGGAACGGCACTTGGACAAAGGAATTGCCTTCTCTCATAAAAGACATGGTGGGGGGCAGGGGTCAGAGAAGAGATCAGATGGGGGGGAGGGGAGGAGGGGTTTATAGAAGAGATCCAATTGGAATAAAAAGACTTATTTTCATGCAATGATCCCTGGGAAAACCTATGCAAATGCAGTTACTGATTTTGATAAGGTTTTTAGTAATGTTAGTGTAGCATGTGGTATGATGTATAGTGCAGGGAACCTGTGCTGTATATTGTGCTGTCGTGCTATGTACGGTGAATGTATAATTTATTGTATACGTGATTGACGATTGATCGCTAATAAAGTTATTTTCAATCAAAAAGGATGTCTGTGTAATGGTAGGACGTCCACAGAGAGACAGATGCTCCGTTTAGAGCAGTGGTCTCAAACTGTGGCCCTCCAGATGGTGCAAAACTTCAACTCCCAGCATGCCCGGACAGCCGTTGGCTGTCCGGGCATGCTTGGAGTTGAAGTTTTGCACCATCTCAAGGTGTGTTCCCAATGACCCTTGACCCTTTATGTGTTCCCAATGACCCTTGACCCTTTCTGTAACCTACTGACCTTCTGACCTGAGGACAACCTCTATGGTCATACCGACCTTCCTATCTCGGAATGTGAAGCCCCTGGACCATTATTGTTCTAGCTGTGACTTGACCCTATGATCTACATTAGAATAAGTCAGACTTGGACAATGGCGCTGATTTACTAAGAGTGTTGTGTAGGTTTCTTTGTGGGTTTTAATTCCCTACAATTTATTTTCCACGGTATTTACTAAAGTTTCCCTAAATTTTGCACTTTTCCCTACACTTTGTTTTTCTTTTTCTTACACATGTTCTGATCTGTGGGGTTTTCCTCAGCTCAAATCCACCACATTTTATGTGGAAACCTTAGTAAATATGTTGGGTTTTTGTGAAAATGTCGGGAACACGCCCCTTTTTGGAGACCACGCCCATTTCCCCAGAGACCACGCCCCCTTTTCGGGTTTTCTTGGCAAAATGGAGAGTTATATACTGGTAGATGGTATGGTATCTACGGACCGATATAATAAATCAGCTCCAAAAATTATATTGGAAAAAAAAATGGGGGGAGTGTGCATAAAATATAACTTTTAATAATCACCTCTAAAATATTAAAATAGTAGTGATGAATAATAATCAGCCATTTGACCCAAATTGGGGCCTCTTAACAAAAGTACGCCAAAGCTGTGCTGCTAAAATGTAGACCAGGGGAAAATAGTTCCCAAAAATATACAACAAGATTACACATCCAGGATACTATCTGCCCATAGGGACTAGATTTATCCCATTACACAACAGCCCTACGCGTTTCGGCACACAGTAACATGTGACCTCCTCAGGGGCTCAACAAATGGATGCCATGAAACAAAAACCACTTATCCACAGTGAGTTAATGGATAATGTCAATTCTTATACTGGTCTATAGCCAGGATGTGGCTAGAAGTATCTGGAGCGCTTCCTTCACCCTTCCCAGAATGCACGGTCCTGTCGGGACTCGGCGTGATACGGTTCTGGCGTATAAGGTAAGTGTGAAGCGCTCCGGACAGTGTGTGTAACCCGCAGTGGCGGGGAGCCGAGCTGTATGCGAGAGTTAGTCGTTTTTTTTTAAATTCTGGCGCAAATTTTGGCACAAAATCTGGCGCAGACAGAATTTCTGGCGCAATGCGACAGAATCTGTCACACAACCCGACAAAACATGTCGGGCTTGCAATAGTAAATGAGGGCCAATGTCTTTGTAGATTACAGCTCCGAGTGCTGAGGGCCTATGAGTGTGATAAAAGGAAGGCGCAACCGGAAACCACATGATTCCCCGTTTTCACTTGGAATAATACTGTATCCAGTATATGATGAATAGAATGAACGGACGGCACCAACCATGTGCTCCAATAACGCTTTATTCCGTGACTGAAAAGACCTAACAATTTGTGGCCCTCAGAACTCACCCCTGAATGGATAGACGAGCCAGTATGAGAGGAAGAAAATTGTCAATATCTGGTCAATATGGGTCAAGGTAGGAAATCACAGATGGGTCAAGATAGAAGACTTGTGTGAGCCTGAACCAAGGTCCGGTCACCCCAAGTTTACATGGACCCTTCTTCTTCTTCTGGCCAGGGTGGATGGTTACAGATGTAGAAGTACAATAACAGTAAAAGCAGAAGACCCCCCCCCCCCCCCCCCCCAGTTCTTATTGGAGATGACTGGAAAACAATCCGTGAAGCCGTGAATTCTGAGTTATCGTCACCAATCAAACTCATCCCGTGCGATGGCTCGGAAGAATAATGTCATGTTCCTTCATTAGGCGCCGTAGACGGAGCTTGTAGCAAACACGTTCTGTCATCCCGGACATTGGCGCGGCGGGTCAGCTGATTCTGCTTACACGACTCCCGTCTAATGAGACATGGCTCTGTGATTACTGGGATGCGTGTGGATATAGCAGAGCCGAGCGCGTCAATTAACTCCGTGAGGATGCATTGTTCTATACCATGATAACGCTGATATAGCGGGTTTACTTGTCAGTCTAAATGCTGGGTATAATGTGCTTAGTGTTGTTACTTTTGTACATCCTATGAGTTTTGTACATCCTATCAGTGAATTCTGGGAAAAAGAGAAGGGAACGAGTGACAAGATCCTTATCTCTTGTTCAGAGTGGAAGATGTCTCTGGAGCCCCCGTCCTGTCCTTCACTACACAGATATCCAAGGGATTTTAATGAGCTATGTGTAATGCTTCATTTCTCCTGTGGTGGCGCTGCAGGGGAAATAAACACTTACTGCCAGGTTTCCTCACTGATCACTGTAGGTCCCAGCAGGAGGACACTCAGGGGCCCTCTTGATCTACAGTAGTGATGGGCGCGAAGATTCCCAATGCGAATATTTATCGCGAATATCGCATATTCGCGAATATTGGGAATATAGCACTAAATTTCAGTATAGCGAATATAGCGCTCATTTTTTTATTCACAGTTCACATCACAGTGATCATCCCTCTCTGCTTCCAGCTTGTGGTCTAAACAAAGCTCCAATACTAGTAACTGTGTCAGACTGGCGGGCGCCCAAAAATTTGCATATGCAAATTTTCACGCATGTTGATCCTTCCCTTCTTTTAGCTCTTTTATCATACGATATTGCGCATGCGCATGCAAATTTTATGGTGAATGCGCATGCAAATTTTATGGCGCATAGTAAAAAAGAGGAAGCAAATTTTACGAATATATGACGAATATTCTTCTATATATTCGCAAAATATTGCGAATTCGAATATGACCTATGCCGCTCAACACTAATCTGCAGTTCTTTGTATGCCACCTCCTCTCCAGAGTTGCGGGCACTTTGTATAGGGCACTCGTTGCTTTACCAAGGGATGTCCCCAAACTATTATAAGACAGAATACGAATACTTATTTATTTATGTCATGTGACAGCAGAGGTGGCTCTAGACTTAGCCAAAAGTCGAACATAAGACCCTCTTTGACACATAATTAAGATATGCCCCAAGTAGGTAGGTAGAGAATCCCCCCTATTAGGTAGTACTCCCCCCCAGTAGGTAGATTGGGAATGCTCCCTTCTATGTAGAAGTACCGATTATGTAGGTAGGTAGGGAATGCTCCTTTTTAGGTAAAAACACCCAGTAGGTAGGTAGGGATGCTCTCTATTATAATAGAAGCTCCCACTAGGTAGATAGGGATGCTCTCTATTATATTGAAGCTCCCAGTAGGTAGGTAGATGTTACGCCTAGCGCTCCGGGTCCCCGCTCTTCCCCGGAGCGCTCACGGCGTCTCTCTCCCTGCAGCGCCCCGGTCAGTCCCGCTGACCGGGAGCGCTGCACTGACATGGCCGTCGGGGATGCGGTTCGCACAGCGGGACGCGCCCGCTCGCGAATCGCATCCCAGGTCACTTACCCGTCCCGGGCCCCTCCTGTCATGTGCTGGTGCGCGCGGCTCCGCTCTCTAGGGCGCGCGCGCGCCAGCTCTCTGAGACTTAAAGGGCCAGTGCACCAATGATTGTTGCCTGGCCCAATTAGCTTAATTGGCTTCCACCTGCTCCCTGGCTATATCTGATCCCTTCCCCTGCACTCCCTTGCCGGATCTTGTTGCCTTGTGCCAGTGAAAGCGTTTAGTGTTGTCCAAAGCCTGTGTTACCTGAACTCCTGCTATCCATCTTGACTACGAACCTTGCCGCCTGCCCCGACCTTCTGCTACGTCTGACCTTGCCTCTGCCTAGTCCTTCTGTCCCACGCCTTCTCAGCAGTCAGCGAGGTTGAGCCGTTGCTAGTGGATACGACCTGGTTGCTACTGCCGCAGCAAGACCATCCCGCTTTGCGGCGGGCTCTGGTGAACACCAGTAGCCTCTTAGAACCGGTCCACCAGCACGGTCCACGCCAATCCCTCGCTGACACAGAGGATCCACTACCTGTGAGCCGAATCGTGACAGTAGATCCGGCCATGGATCCCGCTGAGGTGCCGCTGCCAAGTCTCGCTGACCTTACCACGGTGGTCGCTCAGCAATCGCAGCAAATTGCCCAACAAGGACAGCAGCTGTCGCAGTTGACCGCCACGTTACAGCAACTTCTGCCTCTGCTACAGCAGCAACCATCTCCTCCGCCAGCTCCTGCACCTCCTCCGCAGCGAGTGGCCGCTCCTAGCCTCCGCTTGTCCCTGCCGGACAAATTTGATGGGGACTCTAGACTCTGCCGTGGATTTTTGTCTCAGTGTTCCCTGCATATGGAGATGTTGTCGAACTTGTTTCCTACGGAACGGTCTAAGGTGGCGTTCGTAGTGAGCCTTCTTTCAGGAAAGGCCTTGTCTTGGGCCACACCGCTCTGGGACCGCAATGATCCTGCCACAGCCACAGTCCAGTCCTTCTTCGCTGAGGTCCGTAGTGTCTTCGAGGAGCCAGCCCGAGCTTCTTCTGCCGAGACTGCCCTGCTGAACCTGGTCCAGGGTAATTCTTCAGTGGGCGAGTACGCCATCCAATTTCGTACTCTTGCTTCCGAATTATCATGGAATAACGAGGCTCTCTGCGCGACCTTTAAAAAAGGCCTATCCAGTCGCATCAAGGATGTGCTGGCCGCACGAGAGATTCCTGCCAACCTGCAAGAACTTATCCATTTGGCCACCCGCATTGACATGCGTTTTTCTGAGAGACATCAAGAGCTCCGCCAGGAAAAAGACTTAGATCTCTGGGCACCTCTCCCACAGTATCCGCTGCAATCTACGCCTGGGCCTCCCGCCGAGGAGGCCATGCAAGTGGATCGGTCTCGCCTGACCCAGGAAGAGAGGAATCGCCGTAGGGAAGAAAAAATTTGTCTGTACTGTGCCAGTACCGAGCATTTCTTGGTGGATTGCCCTATTCGTCCTCCACGTCTGGGAAACGCACGCACGCACCCAGCTCACGTGGGTGTGGCGTCTCTTGGTTCAAAGTCTGCTTCTCCACGTCTCACGGTGCCCGTGCGGATTTCTTCTTCAGCCAACTCCTCCCTCTCAGCCGTGGCCTGCTTGGACTCTGGTGCCTCTGGGAATTTTATTCTGGATTCTTTTGTGAATAAATTCCGCATCCCGGTGACCCGTCTCGTCAAGCCGCTCTACATTTCCGCGGTCAACGGAGTCAGATTGGATTGCACCGTGCGTTACCGCACAGAACCCCTCTTGATGTGCATTGGACCCCACCACGAAAGGATTGAATTTTTCGTCCTCCCCAACTGCACCTCTGAGGTCCTCCTCGGTCTGCCATGGCTCCAGCTTCATTCTCCCACCCTTGACTGGACCACCGGGGAGATCAAGAACTGGGACTCTGCTTGCCACAAGAGATGCCTCTCCCCCCCTCCCAGTCCCGTCAGGCAAGCCTCAGTGCCTCCTCATGGCCCCCGTCCTGGTGTCACCCTGCCCCGTGCCAAGCTTCACCCTCTGCCCTCCCTCCCCATTCCCACTCCTGCTGTACTGCCTGCCTTTGAGGAAACCCTCCATTCTCTCCCGGTGTCCTCGTCCCAGGTAAAGCAGTTGTCGGACAAAAAAAGGGGGAGACCTAAGGGGGGGGTACTGTTACGCCTAGCGCTCCGGGTCCCCGCTCCTTCCCGGAGCGCTCACGGCGTCTCTCTCCCTGCAGCGCCCCGGTCAGTCCCGCTGACCGGGAGCGCTGCACTGACATGGCCGTCGGGGATGCGGTTCGCACAGCGGGACGCGCCCGCTCGCGAATCGCATCCCAGGTCACTTACCCGTCCCGGGCCCCTCCTGTCATGTGCTGGTGCGCGCGGCTCCGCTCTCTAGGGCGCGCGCGCGCCAGCTCTCTGAGACTTAAAGGGCCAGTGCACCAATGATTGGTGCCTGGCCCAATTAGCTTAATTGGCTTCCACCTGCTCCCTGGCTATATCTGATCACTTCCCCTGCACTCCCTTGCCGGATCTTGTTGCCTTGTGCCAGTGAAAGCGTTTAGTGTTGTCCAAAGCCTGTGTTACCTGAACTCCTGCTATCCATCTTGACTACGAACCTTGCCGCCTGCCCCGACCTTCTGCTACGTCTGACCTTGCCTCTGCCTAGTCCTTCTGTCCCACGCCTTCTCAGCAGTCAGAGAGGTTGAGCCGTTGCTAGTGGATACGACCTGGTTGCTATTGCCGCAGCAAGACCATCCCGCTTTGCGGCGGGCTCTGGTGAACACCAGTAGCCTCTTAGAACCGGTCCACCAGCACGGTCCACGCCAATCCCTCGCTGACACAGAGGATCCACTACCTGTGAGCCGAATCGTGACAGTAGAGAATGCTCTATATTATGTAGAAGCCCCCATTATGTAGGGAGGTAGGAAATGCTCTCTATTAGGTAGAATCCCCCTGTAGGTAAGTAGCGAATGCTCCCTTTTATATTGAAGCCCCTATTATGTAGGTAGGTAGGGAATGCTCCTTTTTAGGTAGAAGCACCCAGTAGGTAGGTAGGGATTTTCTCTGTTATATAGAAGCTACCAGTAGGTAAGTGAAAAATGCTTGATATTATGTAGAAGCCTCCATTATGTGGGTAGGTAGGTAGGGAATGCTCCATTTTAGGTACAACCCCCCCCCCCCCCCGTAGGTAGGTACAGATTTCTCCCTTTTATACTGAATCCCCCATTATTTAGGTAGGTAGGGAATGCTCCTTTTTAGATTGGAGCCCCCATTATGTAGGTAGGTAGGGATGCTCTCTATTATATAGAAGCTCCCAGAAGGTAGGTAGAGAATGCTCGATATTATGTAGTAGCCTCCATTATGTAGACAGGTAGGTAGGGAATGCTCCCTATTAGGTAGAATCTCCCAGTAGGTAGAGAATACTCCCTTTTATATTGAGGCCCCTATTATGTAGGTAGGCAGATAGGTAGGGAATGCTCCCTATAAGGTAGAAGCACTCAGTAGATAGGTAGTGAATCCCCCCCACCCCTATAATTAGACATAACCCTCCAAAAGATAGGGACGTAAGGAATCCTACTATTTGGTAGAAACCCCCATTATTTAGGTATTCAGGTTAATAGGGAACGAATCTCCCCGTATAGTAGAAGCTCCCAGTAGGTATATATGGATTATTTCCCTTTTAGGTTGAAGCCCCCAGAAGATAGGTAGTCTGGTAGGTAGGTAACCTCCTATTAGGTAGAACCCACCCAGTAGGTTGGGAAAGATAGAAGTTAAGTAGTTTCCCCAGTGAGTGCCCTCCAAAAGGAAATAATAAAAATCCCACTCACCTTCCCTCCCCTCCCGGTCTGAGGCCTCTGCATCCTCCGCTCTGTTAGTGGTGGAGGACATTCTCCCACCCCACGCCTGATGACGTCATTTCATAGAGCGGCAGGTCCTGCACCACTCTGGAAAACGGGGAGAATGGTGAAGAGGCCTCAGCGCAGGAAAGTAGGGAAGATGAGAGGGTGGATTTATTATTATTTTATGGTCTGCAGGTATCAGGATTGGTGTGTGAGACTAGTACTAGTGCAGAAGTCCTGTAACGGTATCGGGACATTCTAGCTTTAACCCTTTCTGGTAACCTCATGAAGGCCCAGTATACGTATGGCTGATTTCTCATGTGTGGACAGAGCCCTAATAAACACATGGAGAGAAGCATTTAGACGTCCAGATGAGTCGTCCCTAATCCCCATTGATGACACCGACCCGTTCTCCGCAATAAAAGCTGATATAGCCGGACGGTGATTTCATCATCTCTGAATAAACAGCACAAAGAGATACAATAATGACCATTATAATAATCCGGAACGGCAATTTTATATAATAGACTGGAAATGTAGAGGACGCCGAGCGAACAAAAGCCGCGGCGATAAATCCCAGACTCGGAGGACGGATCAGTATCATTCAATTTGTTGCCCAATTTACAGATTTGTGACTCGGAGATTGAGGCTAAGTAAATGATAGGCGGTATATTACAGGATCATTAAGACAGCCACAGGACGGTATCATACAAATAGGATCAAATCTCAGGGCGGATTAATTTACTAATATGTTATTATAGCGTCTGGACATAAATTCTCATAATACTGAGATTCCCTGCAGATCTATAATAGAGGGATGACAGCTCCGATACATAATGACTGCAGTATTATAGTAGTTATATTCTTGTATATAGGAGGCAGTATTATAGTAGTTATATTCTTGTATATAGGAGGCAGTATTATAGTAGTTATATTCTTGTATATAGGAGCAGTATTATAGTAGTTATATTCTTGTATATAGGAAGCAGTATTATAGTAGTTATATTCTTGTATATAGGAGCAGTATTATAGTAGTTATATTCTTGTATATAGGAGCAGTATTATAGTAGCTATATTCCTGTATATAGGAGGCAGTATTATAGTAGTTATATTCTTGTATATAGGAGCAGTATTATAGTAGTTATATTCTTGTATATAGGAGCAGTATTATAGTAGTTATATTCTTGTATATAGGAGCAGTATTATAGTAGTTATATTCTTGTATATAGGAGCAGTATTATAGTAGTTATATTCTTGTATATAGGAGCAGTATTATAGTAGTTATATTCTTGTATATAGGTGCAGTATTATAGTAGTTATATTCTTGTATATAGGAGCAGTATTATAGTAGTTATATTCTTGTATATAGGAGCAGTATTATAGTAGTTATGTTCTTGTATATAGGAGCAGTATTATAGAAGTTATATTCTTGTATATAGGAGACAGTATTATAGTAGTTATATTCTTGTATATAGGAGGCAGTATTATAGTAGTTGTATTCTTGTATATAGGAGCAGTATTATAGTAGTTATATTCTTGTATATAGGAGCAGTATTATAGTAGTTATATTCTTGTATATAGGAGCAGTATTATAGTAGTTATATTCTTGTATATAGGAGCAGTATTATAGTAGTTATATTGTTGTATATAGGAGCAGTATTATAGTAGTTATATTCTTGTATATATGGGCAGTATTATAGTAGTTATATTCTTGTATATAGGAGCAGTATTATAGTAGTTATATTCTTGTATATATGGGCAGTATTATAGTAGTTATATTCTTGTATATAGGAGGCAGTATTATAGTAGTTATATTCTTGTATATAGGAGCAGTATTATAGTAGTTATATTCTTGTATATAGGAGGCAGTATTATATTAGATTTCCGCATTAATGACCAATAAATTGTATGTAGATTATTTTCTGCATTATAATTATAAATAGACACAATGAGGGAGATTTATCAAAACCGGAGGAAAAGCTGAACAGTTGCCCATAGCAACCAATCAAATAGCTCCTTTAATTTTTCAGAGGCCCTTAAAAAATGAAAGAAGCGATCTGATTGGTTAGTATGGTCAACTGGTCAACTTTTCCTCTGCACAGGTTTTAATAAATTAGGAACACACAGACAGTTGTAGGTTTTTGTCTTTCATCGAGAACATAGAGTAAATATCTATAGTGGAGAATGAATGATAAGCGAAGCAGCCGCCTCACACAAAGCCTTGTCCCATGAATATTAAGGAGTTAAACACATCTGCTTACATGAAGGATCCTACATTTCTTAGGAACGTCTCTCACTCTTTTGCAGCCTCAGTTCACGTTTGCAGAAGTCGTTGCTGTAAAAGGGAAGTCAAATCATTATATCATCTGTTTGTGTATTTAAAGTGGTACTCCGCCCCCAGACATCTAATCCCCTATATAAAGGATAGAGGATAAGATGTCTGACCGCGGGGGGTCCGGCGGCTGTGATCGTGACGTCTCACCACATCTCCTCCATTCATGTCTATGGTTATCTATTCTATGATTAAACCAAAATATCTGAATTTCTGCCTCTAAGTAGTAAACAAATTTGTTGTTAATGGGTCTGAACAACATTAAAAGGCAATCCCTACATAAAATCCATCTTTATATAAAGCGGATGATTTACCATTACATAACATTACTTATCCTGTACTGATCCTGAGTTATATCCTGTATTATACTCCAGAGCAGCACTCACTATTCTGCTGGTGAGGTCACTATGTACATACATTACATTACTTATCCTGTACTGATCCTGAGTTATATCCTGTAATATACTCCAGAGCTGTAATCACTATTCTGCTGGTGAGGTCACTGTGTACATACATTACATTACTTATCCTGTACTGATCCTGAGTTATATCCTGTATTATACCCCAGAGCTGTACTCACTATTCTGCTGGTGAGGTCACTGTGTACATACATTACATTACTTATCCTGTACTGATCCTGACTTATATCATGTATTATACTCCAGAGCTGTACTCACTATTCTGCTGGTGGGGGTCACTGTGTACATACATTACATTACTTATCCTGTACTGATCCTGAGTTATATCCTGTATTATACCCCAGAGCTGTACTCACTATTCTGCTGGTGAGGTCACTGTGTACATACATTACATTACTTATCCTGTACTGATCCTGAGTTATATCCTGTATAGTATTATACCCCAGAGCTGTACTCACTATTCTGCTGGTGAGGTCACTGTGTACATACATTACATTACTTATCCTGTACTGATCCTGAGTTATATCCTGTATTATACCCCAGAGCTGTACTCACTATTCTGCTGGTGAGGTCACTGTGTACATACATTACATTACTTATTCTGTACTGATCCTGAGTTATATCCTGTATTATACTCCAGAGCTGTACTCACTATTCTGCTGGTGAGGTCACTGTGTACATACATTACATTACTTATCCTGTACTGATCCTGAGTTATATCCTGTATTATACCCCAGAGCTGTACTCACTATTCTGCTGGTGAGGTCACTGTGTACATACATTACATTACTTATCCTGTACTGATCCTTAGTTATATCCTGTATTATACCCCAGAGCTGTACTCACTATTCTGCTGGTGAGGTCACTGTGTACATACATTACATTACTTATCCTGTACTGATCCTGAGTTATATCCTGTATTATACTCCAGAGCTGTACTTACTATTCTGCTGGTGAGGTCACTGTGTACATACATTATATTACTTATCCTGTACTGATCCTTAGTTATATCCTGTATTATACTGATATTGGACTAGGAGCTGCTGTTTTTGCATTTCATTGTGGTCTCTGTAGTCCGATCCTTATTTATTTTGAGAATCTATGTTCCGATTTTGAGGTTGAAAACAATATCTCGATCAGGGGTATCGGACCACCCTATGGTATATATACCCCGATTATTCTATACATCATACATTTTATATTAGAAGTCCCTTTAAATGCCGCTGATCTCCTGTAACCTCATTTAACTATAAACAGAAATACTTTCATCTAATTAATTTAATAAAACATTTCCTCGACATTTTCATGCTGAGATGTAACAAGTTCGAGAAGGAAAGAGGGAAATATTTTTTAACATGAACATTTTTACTTTATTACATGCAAAGCATTTTATCTGCATTATTTATTTATACTAATTAATAATAAATCCGCCATGTTCTCCACACTAACTCTGACTGCCAGCGCTGTAACAGACGTCTCCTGGGATCCCAAACACTGGAGGAGGCGGCGAAAACGGGAACTAAAGCTTTTCTAACATTAGGGAATGTTTGTTCTCACATTCAGTCAGCAACAGTTCAATTGACCCAGGAAAGCCCTTAATTATATAGCTAATAAAATAACTATATAATACTGCCCCTATGTACAAGAATATAACTACTATGATACTGCTCCTATATACAAGAATATAACTACTATAATACTGCCCCCTATATACAAGAATATAACTACTATAATGCCGCTCCTATATACAAGAATATAACTACTATAATACTGCCCCTATGTACAAGAATATAACTACTATAATACTGCTCCTATATACATGAATATAACTACTATAATACTGCCCCCTATATACAAGAATATAACTACTATAATGCCGCTCCTATATACAAGAATATAACTACTATAATACTGCTCCTATATACAAGAATATAACTACTATAATACTGCTCCTATATACAAGAATATAACTACTATAATACTGCTCCTATATACAAGAATATAACTACTATAATACTGCTCCTATATACAAGAATATAACTACTATAATACTACTCCTATATACAAGAATATAACTACTATAATACTGCTCCTATATACAAGAATATAACTGCTATAATACTGCTCCTATATACAAGAATATAACTACTATAATACTGCTCCTATATACAAGAATATAACTACTATAATACTGCTCCTGTATACAAGAATATAACTACTATAATACTGCTCCTATATACAAGAATATAACTACTATAATACTGCTCCTATATACAAGAATATAACTACTATAATACTGCTCCTGTATACAAGAATATAACTACTATAATACTGCTCCTATATACAAGAATATAACTACTGTTACGCCGAGCGCTCCGGGTCCCCGCTCCTCCCCGGAGCGCTCGCTTCACTCTCCCCGCGGCAGCGCTCCGGTCACGTCCTCTGACCCGGGGCGCTGCGATTCCGCTGCCAGCCGGGATGCGATTCGCGATGCGGGTAGCGCCCGCTCGCGATGCGCACCCCGGCTCCCCTACCTGACTCGCTCTCCGTCTGTTCTGTCCCGGCGCGCGCGGCCCCGCTCCCTAGGGCGCGCGCGCGCCGGGTCTCTGCGATTTAAAGGGCCACTGCGCCGCTGATTGGCGCAGTGGTTCCAATTAGTGTGTTCACCTGTGCACTTCCCTATATCACCTCACTTCCCCTGCACTCCCTTGCCGGATCTTGTTGCCTTAGTGCCAGTGAAAGCGTTCCTTGTGTGTTCCTTGCCTGTGTTTCCAGACCTTCTGCCGTTGCCCCTGACTACGATCCTTGCTGCCTGCCCTGACCTTCTGCTACGTCCGACCTTGCTTTTGCCTACTCCCTTGTACCGCGCCTATCTTCAGCAGCCAGAGAGGTGAGCCGTTGCTAGTGGATACGACCTGGTCACTACCGCCGCAGCAAGACCATCCCGCTTTGCGGCGGGCTCTGGTGAAAACCAGTAGTGGCTTAGAACCGGTCCACTAGCACGGTCCACGCCAATCCCTCTCTGGCACAGAGGATCCACTACCTGCCAGCCGGCATCGTGACAGTAGATCCGGCCATGGATCCCGCTGAAGTTCCTCTGCCAGTTGTCGCTGACCTCACCACGGTGGTCGCCCAGCAGTCACAACAGATAGCGCAACAAGGCCAACAGCTGTCTCAACTGACCGTTATGCTACAACAGTTACTACCACAGCTTCAGCAGTCATCTCCTCCGCCAGCTCCTGCACCTCCTCCGCAGCGAGTGGCCGCTCCTGGGATACGCTTATCCTTGCCGGATAAATTTGATGGGGACTCTAAGTTTTGCCGTGGCTTTCTTTCCCAATGTTCCCTGCATCTGGAGATGATGTCGGACCTGTTTCCCACTGAAAGGTCTAAGGTGGCTTTCGTAGTCAGCCTTCTGTCCGGAAAAGCCCTGTCATGGGCCACACCGCTCTGGGACCGCAATGACCCCGTCACTGCCTCTGTACACTCCTTCTTCTCGGAAATCCGAAGTGTCTTTGAGGAACCTGCCCGAGCCTCTTCTGCTGAGACTGCCCTGTTGAACCTGGTCCAGGGTAATTCTTCCGTTGGCGAGTATGCCGTACAATTCCGTACTCTTGCTTCAGAATTGTCCTGGAATAATGAGGCCCTCTGCGCGACCTTCAAAAAAGGCCTATCCAGCAACATTAAAGATGTTCTGGCCGCACGAGAAATTCCTGCTAATCTACATGAACTTATTCACCTAGCCACTCGCATTGACATGCGTTTTTCCGAAAGGCGTCAGGAACTCCGCCAAGATATGGACTCTGTTCGCACGAGGCGTTTCTCCTCCTCGGCTCCTCTCTCCTCTGGTCCCCTGCAATCTGTTCCTGTGCCTCCCGCCGTGGAGGCTATGCAGGTCGACCGGTCTCGCCTGACACCTCAAGAGAGGACACGACGCCGTATGGAGAACCTCTGCCTGTACTGTGCTAGTACCGAACACTTCCTGAGAGATTGTCCTATCCGTCCTCCCCGCCTGGAAAGACGTACGCTGACTCCGCACAAAAGTGAGACAGTCCTTGATGTCTACTCTGCTTCTCCACGTCTTACTGTGCCTGTGCGGATGTCTGCCTCTGCCTTCTCCTTCTCTACAGTGGCCTTCTTGGACTCTGGATCTGCAGGAAATTTTATTTTGGCCTCTCTCGTCAACAGGTTCAACATCCCGGTGACCAGTCTCGCCAGACCCCTCTACATCAATTGTGTAAATAATGAAAGATTGGACTGTACCATACGTTTCCGCACGGAGCCCCTTCTTATGAGCATCGGATCTCATCATGAGAGGATTGAACTTTTGGTCCTCCCCAATTGCACCTCGGAAATTCTCCTTGGACTTCCCTGGCTTCAACTTCATTCCCCTACCCTGGATTGGTCCACTGGGGAGATCAAGAGTTGGGGGTCCTCTTGTTCCAAGAACTGTCTAAAACCGGTTCCCAGTAACCCTTGCCGTAACTCTGTGGTTCCTCCAGTAACCGGTCTCCCTAAGGCCTATATGGACTTCGCGGATGTTTTCTGCAAAAAACAAGCTGAGACTCTACCTCCTCACAGGCCTTATGATTGCCCTATCGACCTCCTCCCGGGCACTACTCCACCCCGGGGCAGAATTTATCCTCTCTCTGCCCCAGAGACTCTTGCCATGTCCGAATACGTCCAGGAGAATCTAAAAAAGGGCTTTATCCGTAAATCCTCCTCTCCTGCCGGAGCCGGATTTTTCTTTGTGTCCAAAAAAGATGGCTCCTTACGTCCTTGCATTGACTACCGCGGTCTTAATAAAATCACGGTTAAAAACCGCTACCCCTTACCCCTCATCTCTGAACTCTTTGATCGCCTCCAAGGTGCCCACATCTTCACTAAATTGGACTTAAGAGGCGCCTATAACCTCATTCGCATCAGAGAGGGGGACGAGTGGAAAACGGCATTTAACACCAGAGATGGACACTTTGAGTATCTGGTCATGCCCTTTGGACTGTGCAACGCCCCTGCCGTCTTCCAAGACTTTGTCAATGAAATTTTTCGTGATCTGTTATACTCCTGTGTTGTTGTATATCTGGACGATATCCTAATTTTTTCTGCCAATCTAGAAGAACACCGCCAGCATGTCCGTATGGTTCTTCAGAGACTTCGTGACAACCAACTCTATGCCAAAATTGAGAAATGTCTGTTTGAATGCCAATCTCTTCCTTTTCTAGGATATTTGGTCTCTGGCCAGGGACTACAGATGGATCCAGACAAACTCTCTGCCGTCTTAGATTGGCCACGCCCCTCCGGACTCCGTGCTATCCAACGCTTTTTGGGGTTCGCCAATTATTACAGGCAATTTATTCCACATTTTTCTACCATTGTGGCTCCTATCGTGGCTTTAACCAAAAAAAATGCTGATCCCAAGTCCTGGCCTCCTCAAGCAGAAGACGCCTTTAAACGACTCAAGTCTGCCTTTTCTTCGGCTCCCGTCCTCTCCAGACCTGACCCTTCCAAACCCTTCCTATTGGAGGTTGATGCCTCCTCAGTGGGAGCTGGAGCTGTTCTTCTACAAAAAAATTCTTCCGGGCATGCTGTCACTTGTGGTTTTTTCTCTAGGACCTTCTCTCCAGCGGAGAGGAACTACTCCATCGGGGATCGAGAGCTTCTAGCCATTAAATTAGCACTTGAGGAATGGAGGCATCTGTTGGAGGGATCAAGTTCTCCTGTTATTATCTACACCGACCACAAGAACCTCTCCTACCTCCAGTCTGCCCAACGGCTGAATCCTCGCCAGGCCCGGTGGTCTCTGTTCTTTGCCCGATTTAATTTTGAGATTCACTTTCGTCCTGCCGATAAGAACATTAGGGCCGATGCTCTCTCTCGTTCCTCGGATGCCTCAGAAGTTGAACTCTCTCCGCAACACATCATTCCACCTGACTGCCTGATCTCCACTTCTCCTGCCTCCATCAGGCAGACTCCTCCAGGAAAGACCTTTGTTTCTCCTCGCCAACGCCTCGGAATCCTCAAATGGGGTCACTCCTCCCATCTCGCAGGTCATGCGGGTATCAAGAAATCTGTGCAACTCATCTCCCGCTTCTATTGGTGGCCGACTCTGGAGACGGATGTTGTGGACTTTGTGCGAGCCTGCACTATCTGTGCCCGGGATAAGACTCCTCGCCAGAAGCCCGCTGGTTTTCTTCATCCTCTGCCTGTCCCCGAACAGCCTTGGTCTCTGATTGGTATGGATTTTATTACTGATTTACCCCCTTCCCGTGGCAACACTGTTATTTGGGTGGTCGTTGATCGATTCTCCAAAATGGCACATTTCATCCCTCTTCCTGGTCTTCCTTCTGCGCCTCAGTTGGCTAAACAATTTTTAGTACACATTTTTCGTCTTCACGGGTTGCCTACGCAGATTGTCTCGGATAGAGGCGTCCAATTCGTGTCTAAATTCTGGAGGGCTCTCTGTAAACAACTCAAGATTAAATTAAATTTTTCTTCTGCATATCATCCCCAGTCCAATGGACAAGTAGAAAGGATTAACCAGATCTTGGGTGATTATTTGCGACATTTTGTTTCCTCCCGCCAGGATGACTGGGCAGATCTCCTCCCATGGGCCGAATTCTCGTATAACTTCAGGGTCTCTGAGTCTTCCTCCAAATCCCCATTTTTCGTGGTGTACGGCCGTCACCCTCTTCCCCCCCTCCCTACTCCCTTGCCCTCTGGTCTGCCCGCTGTGGATGAAATTTCTCGTGACCTTTCCATCATATGGAGAGAGACCCAAAATTCTCTCTTACAGGCTTCATCACGCATGAAGAAGTTCGCGGATAAGAAAAGAAGAGCTCCCCCCGTTTTTTCCCCTGGAGACAAGGTATGGCTCTCCGCTAAATATGTCCGCTTCCGTGTCCCTAGCTACAAGTTGGGACCACGCTATCTTGGTCCCTTCAAAATTTTGTGTCAAATTAATCCTGTCTCTTATAAACTTCTTCTTCCTCCCTCTCTTCGTATCCCTAATGCCTTTCACGTCTCTCTTCTCAAACCACTCATCCTCAACCGTTTTTCTCCCAAATCTGTTCCTCCCACTCCTGTTTCCGGCTCCTCGGACATCTTCTCGGTCAAAGAAATTTTAGCTGCCAAAAAGGTCAGAGGGAAAATTTTTTTTTTAGTGGACTGGGAGGGTTGTGGTCCTGAAGAGAGATCCTGGGAACCTGAGGACAACATCCTAGACAAAAGTCTGCTCCTCAGGTTCTCAGGCTCCAAGAAGAGGGGGAGACCCAAGGGGGGGGGTACTGTTACGCCGAGCGCTCCGGGTCCCCGCTCCTCCCCGGAGCGCTCGCTTCACTCTCCCCGCGGCAGCGCTCCGGTCACGTCCTCTGACCCGGGGCGCTGCGATTCCGCTGCCAGCCGGGATGCGATTCGCGATGCGGGTAGCGCCCGCTCGCGATGCGCACCCCGGCTCCCCTACCTGACTCGCTCTCCGTCTGTTCTGTCCCGGCGCGCGCGGCCCCGCTCCCTAGGGCGCGCGCGCGCCGGGTCTCTGCGATTTAAAGGGCCACTGCGCCGCTGATTGGCGCAGTGGTTCCAATTAGTGTGTTCACCTGTGCACTTCCCTATATCACCTCACTTCCCCTGCACTCCCTTGCCGGATCTTGTTGCCTTAGTGCCAGTGAAAGCGTTCCTTGTGTGTTCCTTGCCTGTGTTTCCAGACCTTCTGCCGTTGCCCCTGACTACGATCCTTGCTGCCTGCCCTGACCTTCTGCTACGTCCGACCTTGCTTTTGCCTACTCCCTTGTACCGCGCCTATCTTCAGCAGCCAGAGAGGTGAGCCGTTGCTAGTGGATACGACCTGGTCACTACCGCCGCAGCAAGACCATCCCGCTTTGCGGCGGGCTCTGGTGAAAACCAGTAGTGGCTTAGAACCGGTCCACTAGCACGGTCCACGCCAATCCCTCTCTGGCACAGAGGATCCACTACCTGCCAGCCGGCATCGTGACAACTACTATAATACTGCTCCTGTATACAAGAATATAACTACTATTATACTGCTCCTATATACAAGAATATAACTACTATAATACTGCTCCTATATACAAGAATATAACTACTATAATACTGCTCCTGTATACAAGAATATAACTACTATAATACTGCTCCTATATACAAGAATATAACTATTATACTGCCTCCTATATACAAGAATATAACTATTATACTGCCTCCTATATACAAGAATATAACTATTATACTGCCTCCTATATACAAGAATATAACTACTATAATACTGCTCCTATATACAAGAATATAACTACTATAATACTGCTCCTATGTACAAGAATATAACTATTATAATACTGCTCCTATATACAAGAATATAACTACTATAATACTGCTCCTATATACAGGAATATAACTACTATAATACTGCTCTTATATACAAGAATATAACTACTATAATACTGCTCTTATATACAAGAATATAACTACTATAATACTGCTCTTATATACAAGAATATAACTACTATAATACTGCTCCAATATACAAGAATATAACTACTATAATACTGCTCTTATATACAAGAATATAACTACTATAATACTGCTCCTATATACAGGAATATAACTACTATAATACTGCTCTTATATACAGGAATATAACTACTATAATACTGCTCTTATATACAAGAATATAACTACTATAATACTGCTCTTATATACAAGAATATAACTACTATAATACTGCTCTTATATACAAGAATATAACTACTATAATACTGCTCCTATATATAAGAATATAACTACTATAATACTGCCTCCTATATACAAGAATATAACTAC
Organism: Hyla sarda; assembly: GCF_029499605.1. NCBI lineage: Eukaryota > Metazoa > Chordata > Amphibia > Anura > Hylidae > Hyla > Hyla sarda. The sequence continues at coordinate 8,330,976 of NC_079193.1, read as the reverse complement.
TATAATACTGCTCCTATATACAAGAATATAACTACTATAATACTGCTCCTATATACAAGAATATAACTTGTTGCAGTTGTTATTTGTTGCTATATACTATTTGTATATTAGGTTTCTTAGACCTTGTCTGTATATTAGACATCTTGATGTCCTCGCACTTTTTTACTTATTTAGTCGCTGTTTGCAGTTTTTCCTGCGGTTATGTCTCTTTTTCCAGTCGTCTTCTGATGTGTCGGTATTTATTTCCGTGTAGCGAGCTTTGAAGTCCTCAGAAGAATTCTAAAAGTCGTCCAGGATTCGGAGAGTTCATCACCGTTCACTGCGTCCCCCTTGTGTCGCGTTACGTAACCTTCCCCGTCTATATTTAGTTTCTGCTGCCGCTAATTGCTCCGCGCACTGAGGACTCGGCTTTATTTTTATCCCAATATAAAAAAAAAGGTTTAGAATATTTGGGGCAAGAACGTACCTAAGGTGACTCTTCCTGGTCTTATAAGAAGTCTCGCACTTATGTGACGGTTGAATACACCGCAAATGAGTTTTACGGGAAATATTTTTTTCCCAATAGGCAGTTTAACTGATATTCCTGACTAGGGGGCGGAATTGTAATCAGTAAATCATAGCGCTATATAGGGATAGTGGGGTGTGCATGCTTCTTCTGGTCAACCCATGGGGGGGGAGGGGGCTACCATTATCTCTCCCCAATTTTCCTTATTAAAAATCTTGATTTTCTTTGGACCTGATAAAGGGAAGAATCCCGAAAGCTTCTGCAAAAATTCTGTTAGTCCAATAAAAAAGGTTATTACAAGATACTGCAAAACTTTTTGATTATGCATATATATATATATATATATATATATATATATATATATATAGATAGATGGTGATGTAGCTGTAGGGGCTGGTCAGAGATGGTGACATCACTCAAGGGGTGTGGCTAGATCTCATAGACAAGATCCAGCCACATGTCCTGAGAACGCAGAGGATGATGCACAGAGGATGGAGTTAGGCAGCGCTAAGACAACACCACACTGACAGTGAGATGACTACACAACTTCCTTTCTGGAGAGACAGAGGTGCAGGGAAGCTGCTGAGACAACACCACACAGACAAGTTTAGAGGACTATACAACTTTGTGTAAGGAGAGAGTGAGGAGACAGGTAACTGCGGAGACAACACCACACGGACAAAGAGAGGACTACTTAACTTCCTGTCAGGAGCGAGGTGTTGGGAGACAACACTAACTGACAAATAGAGGACTACACAACTTTCTCTCCGGAGAGAGGGAGGAGCAAAGAAGCTGCTTAGACAACACCACACTGACAGTAAGAGAACTAAACAATTACCTGTCAGGAAAGTGGGAGGAGCCGGAAAGCTGCTGGGACAACACCACACTATCAATGAAAGGGCTACACAACTTCCTGTTGGGAAACAGGGAGGAGCCTGGGAGCTGCTGAGACAACACCATACTGACAGTGGACTACACATCTTACACTATACAACAGTCCTCAGGTTGTCTGTGGGATTGCAGCTCCATTCCACTGAAGTGAATGGAGCCAAGTTGTAATACAACACACAACCTGAGGACAAGGGCGGCGCTGTTTTTGGAAGAAATTTACCTTGGTTTTTCTATTCCTGGATAAATCCTTTAAACTCTATGTCTGGACCTCATGATAGTATTTGTGGAGTGACTGCTCTTCCGATATAACGTTGTTTCTTTGACCTATAAATGGATCAGATAAGTCTTTGTTCCATTCACGAACCTTCTGAAGCCGTCGTCTTATATTCCTTATTACAGATTTTCTTCCTCTCCCCCCTGTGGTGCCCTCCTCCGTGGCCCTCTCCCCCTGTGGTGCCCTCCCCCGTGGCCCTCTCTCCCTGTGGTGCCCTCCCCCGTGGCCCTCTCCCCCCTGTGGTGCCCTCCCCCATGGCCCTCTCTCCCTGTGGTGCCCACCCCCGTGGCCCTCTCCCCCCTGTGGTGCCCTCCCCCGTGGCCCTCTCCCCCTGTGGTGCCCTCCCCCGTGGCCCTCTCCCCTGGTGGTGCCCTCCCCCGTGGCCCTCTCCCCCCTGTGGTGCCCTCCCCCGTGGCCCTCTCCCCCCTGTGGTGCCCTCCCCCATGGTCCTATCCCCCCTGTGGTGCCCTCCCCCGTGGCCCTCTCCCCCCTGTGGTGCCCTCCCCCGTGGCCCTCTCCCCCCGTGGTGCCCTCTCCGGACCTCACCTGCTTCTTTAATAGATTTCTCAAAGGTCTTTTCTTCTGTTCACTTAACTTTCTCACCTCTTCTCTCAGGACTCAAGGACCCCACTGGGGGGGGGGGGGGGTCCTTTAGGTTGTGTTCTCATTAGAACCGACCTGGCTTCTGTATTATGTGAAGACATTGTGTAATGCGCCCCCCGCAGTTCACTATAAAGAACTTCACATTCATGTGCGCTGTATTTTTTAATGAGTTTTCAGAACTATTGAAATATTGAAAGCAGACGATAAGGCATCTGTAGTGTACTCTGTGAGACCAATGGAGGTCTAATGACGCCCCACCGGGAAATTGTATGGGCTACATAGTTGGCTATTTTATTTTCAACAAGGAGACCTGTTAGATCTTATTTAACTTTAGTAATTAGTTATGTAACTTGAAAAATCTACTGCCTTTAAAGGGGTACTAGATGTCTAGGGGTGGAGTACCCCTTTAACACCTTATAAAAAGGTTGTACGAAATTAGAAAATCAATGCTTCTTTCTTTCAGAAAAAGCACCACTCTTGCCCCAAGGCTGTGCCTGGTATTGCCACTGGGCCTTATTCTCTTCAATCATATTGTTCTTATGGGAGATAAGCCACCATTAGAAGTATCTGGCAGTGGTTCCCTAGTCATGCATGCTCCACCAAACTGAGTGTTCGGCAATCGAGAGAAATAGCTGTTGACTGTACAAGGGGAAAGTATAAGGCCATCTTTTGGGTTAGGGTTCCTTTTCTTTGTGGAAACTTTGTTGAGAAGATGATGGCGCCCATTTACTGCTTTGCAAAGTCCAGGGTGCTGGATGAAGGATTACACAGATGACACTGCTAAAACTTGTAGAGGCCTATAATAAGTCATCTAGTCACTGACCTGTGACTCTTTAGTGTTTGGTACTTGTTGGGCGTCACCAGTCTGGTTTCTAGTATCTTATGGGGACTTTGCTCATGGGCGCATCCTGATTCTCACCACTCTAGGCTCCAATATCCCATGGGGACCAAGTCCTGATTCTCGTCAGTCTGGTCTCCAGTATCCTATGGTGACCTTACTCAGGGGTGGGTTTTGATTCACACCAGTCCGGTCTCCATTATCCTATGGGAACCTTGCTCAGGGAACATCCTTAATGTCACGAGTCTGGTCTCCCGTATGCCATAGGGACCTTGCATAGGGGCGAGTTCTGATTCTCACCATTCTGGGCTCCAATTTCCTATGGTGACATTGCTCAGGGGCGGGTCTTGAATCTCACTAGTCTGGTCTCCTGTAGCTTATGATGACCTTGCTCAGGGGCAGGTCCTAATTCTCACTAGTCTGGTCTCCAGTATCCTATGGTGACCTTGCTCTGGGGCAGGTCCTAATTCTCACTAGTCTGGCCTCTAGTATCCTATGGTGACCATACTCAGGGGTGGGTCTTGATTCACACCAGTCTGGCCTCCAGTATCCTATGGTGATCTTGCTCAGGGGCAGGTCCTGATTCTCATCAGTCTGGCCTCCAGTATCCTATAGGGACCTTACTCAGGGGTGGGTCTTGAATGACACCAGTCCGGTCTCCATTATCCTATAGTGACCTTGCTTAGAGGTGGGTTCTGATTCTCACCATTCTGGGCTCCTATTTCCTATGGTGACGTTGCTTAGGGGCGGGTCATGAATCTCACTAGTTTTGTCTCCAGTACCTTACGATGACCTTGCACATGGGGGGGTTCTGATTCTTAATAGTCTGGTCTCCAGTATCCTAAGGTGACCTTGCTCAAGGGCGGGTCCTGATTCTCACTAGTCTGGTCTCCAGTATCCTATGGTGACCTTAGGCAGGGGCAGCTCCTGATTCTCACCAGTCTGGTCTTTAGTATCCTATGGTGACCTTGCTCAGGGGCGGGTCATGATTCTCACTAGTCTGGTCTCCAGTATCCTATGGTGACCTTGCTCAGGGGCGGGTCATGATTCTCACCAGTCTTGTCTGCATTATCCTATGCTGATCTTACTCAGGGGCGGGTCATGATTCTCACCAGTCTTGTCTGCATTATCCTATGCTGATCTTGCTCAGTTTAGATCCTGATTCTTACTAGTCTGACCTCTAGTATCCTATGGTGACCTTACTCAGGGGCATGTCTTGATTCTCACCAGTCCGGTCTCCAGTGTCCTATGGTGCCTTGCTCACGGGAACATCCTAAATCTCACCAGTCTGGTCTCTAGTATCCTATGGTGACCCTACTCATTCTCAATAAAAAGACCCAGTAGTGGGTGGAGACTTATTTCAACGTAATGCTTCACCAGTTTGGCACCGGTATAAGATAGTTTTCTTCCTTCTGATACGAGACGGTTTTCTTTCTGCTGGAGCAGAGCTGATTTGCATATTGTGTGACTTTATTAGAGGCTTCGTCCTCCTTACACAACAACGGAAAAGAGCAAAAAACCTTTATGGGCTGATTGATGTTTATGGCCGTGAACTTCAAAGCCCCACAAATCACTTGTATGGGCTGAGAGTATTGATCCTTCCCAGCTGAGGAATGCTGTAAATTCCCAGAATCCCCTGCTCATTATCAGCAATTATACTACATGATCATTACCGCATTGCCAAAGTGCGAAGCGAGCCCAGGGGGGCCAAAAAAAAAAAAAAAGAAAGCTGCCCTATTATCTCCGCTCACTGATTTATGGTCTCATTGCACCAATATATTATCCAAGGCCTTGAGACGTGGGAACTGTGGGACTACCAGCTCCTGACATAAGGGCTCATTTATGTCATTTTGTACTTTTACCATCTTTTTTTTTTCTTGTTTTTGTTGAATGTATTACTTTTGTTTTATTTCTATTTCATATGCATTTTTTTTCATTGTCATTTTATATACCGTATTTTTCGCCATATAAGAAGCTCCGGCATATAAGACGTTATCCAGGATTTTTTTTTTACATATATATATATATATATATATATATATATATATATATATATATATATCAACTGGCTCCAGAAAGTTAAACAGATTTGTAAATTACTTCTATTAAAAAAAAATCTTAATCCTTTCAGTACTTATGTGCTTCTGAAGTTAAGGTTGTTCTTTTCTGTCTAAGTGCTCTCTGATTACACGGGTCTCGGGAAACGCCCAATTTAGAAGCAAATCCCCATAGCAAACCTCTTCTAAACTGGGCGTTTCCCGAGACAGGTGTCATCAGAGAGCACTTAGACAGAAAAGAACAACCTTAACTTCAGAAGCTCATAAGTACTGAAAGGATTAAGATTTTTTAATAGAAGTAATTTACAAATCTGTTAAACTTTCTGGAGCCAGTTGATATATATAAAAAAGTTTTTTCCTGGAATACCCCTTTAAAGGATGAAAATCTAGAAAAAAAAAGATTCTGAACCTTCAACCTGCGAACCTCAAGATGTTGCAATACTACAACTCCCAGCATGCCCGGACAGCCGTTGGCTGTCCGGGCATGCCAGGAGTTGTAGTTTTGCAACATCTGGAGGTCCGCAGGTTGAAGACCACTGGTATAGGAGGTAATACTCACGTGTCCCCACCGCTCCGGACCGTCACCGCTGCCCTGGATGTCGCTCCATCGCTGTTGCCGCGTCCCCGGGGTGTCCCCGTCGCTCTGGAACGGGTATCCTCGCTCTCCGTCACCGCCATCTCGACTCTACGCACGCCGCTCCTATTGGATGACGGGACGGCGTGCGCGACGACGTGATGACGACGAAGGAGAGCGCCAGCCATGCAGGGGATCCCGGCACGGAGCAGACACCGAGGAGGCAGGTAAGGTCCCTCCCGGTGTCCTGTAAGCTGTTCGGGACGCCGCAATTTCACCGTGGCGGTCCTGAACAGCCCGACTGAGCAGCCGGTTTAGTTTCACTTTCGCTTCAGATGCGGCGGTCAGCTTTGATTGCCGCGTCTGAAGGGTTAATACAGGGCATCACCGCGATCGGTGATGTCCTGTATTAGCCGCGGGTCCCGGCCGTTGATGGCCGCAGGGACCGCCACGATAGGACAGGGTTTTAATGTGTATTTGCCGTATAAGACGCACCAACTTTTCTGGGGAAGAAAAAGTGCGTCTTATACGGCGAAAAATACGGTATTTACTTTTTTAGGGTCTATTCACACGTACAGTGTTCTGTGCAGATTTGATGCGCAGGATTTCAAGCTGTGTTCAGTCATTCAGTTTACATTGAAATCTGCATCAAATATGCGCAGAATACTGTACGTGTGAATAAACCATTAACGTTTTTTTTTTTTTTTTATACCATTTGAGTTGTATTTTTTTTATTTTAAATATGTGGCACTCTGGCCACAAAGGACCTTAAGACAAGATTTTTTTTATTTTTATTTTATTTTTTTATTGTTATTTCATGTATTTTTTTATTTATAATTATTCATTTTATTTTATTTAATTTTTTTGCTTCTTTATTTATTTATTTATTTTTGTGCTAGGGTTTTTGTGTTCTCTGGACCTAAAAGATTCGGAAATAATGGTTATTTTTATTATTTTTATTATTTTTATTTTGTTGTTCATTCATGTTTTATGGAGTTTTATTCGGTTTTTGATCAAATTTATTTAAGTTGTTTATCATTTATAATATTAATTTAGCTTCAGTTCATTTTTAGGCCTAACAGGTTCCGAGATAAGATTTATTATATTTGATCTTTTTTTATTTGCTTTTATTTTATAAAATGTATGATATTTTGTAACTTATTTAATTAGATTTTCACTTTACTTCTTTGTCTTTTTTTGTCCAATGTGCTTTCTTGGCCACAAAGATCACAGTTTATTAATATTATTATTATTAATAATTTATTTTTATATATAATTTTTTTATTATTATGATTATGTTTTTTTCTCCTTCTTTGCTTCTTTTTTACTGTTGTTGTATTTTATCTTTTACTTATTTTTTTCTTGATTTTATCCCGAGGGGCTATGGCTGTAAATATCTATTCTGTAATTTCTGCACTTTAGAAGTTGTAAGCAAAGTGGCCGTCCTCCACAAGGAAAAAAGTGCTTCTGCCTGAAGGTGGCACTAGAGAGCAATCTCTTTTCTAATTTGCATACCTTACCCAAAGAGCATTGCATGGCCAATAAGACTCTTTGCACCAGCTTGGAAGCCTTCCATCAGTCTATGAAGTTATACTACACAACTGGTGGCGCTGTTGCATAGCTTACTATGGAGTACATTATTTATAGCTATGGTGAAAAGTGGTACTGCAAGTCACCCCAAGTGTCATAGTATTAATATGTAATATAATTGGATTCCCTGGGGTCCTATTGCCTGTGAAGAACAGATATCACAGTTTCCACTATGGACCCTTCACTCTCAGGATCAGTGGCGCCCACCCCAGTCACATATAGTCATTACATGTAATAATTAGAGGGGAAAGTTCTGAAGCTTCCTATGAAATTGTCTTATGTTGCATATCTGCTGAATAAAGGAAACCTAGACTGTGCAGGATGGGGAGGCAGTCTCCAGTGCAGCAGTGTGTGTAACATGGACAGATACTATGCTGTGCATTAGACTGTGAAGGATGGACAGGTAAAGATTTGTGCGTTGGACTGTGCAGGTAGTGTTTTGTGTCTGGACTGTGCAGGTAGTGTTTTGTGTATTGGACTGTGCAGGTAGTGTTTTGTGTATTGGACTGTGCAGGTAGTGTTTTGTGTCTGGACTGTGCAGGTAGTGTTTTGTGTCTGGACTGTGCAGGTAGTTGTCACGATGCCGGCTGGCAGGTAGTGGATCCTCTGTGCCAGAGAGGGATTGGCGTGGACCGTGCTAGTGGACCGGTTCTAAGCCACTACTGGTTTTCACCAGAGCCCGCCGCAAAGCGGGATGGTCTTGCTGCGGCGGTAGTGACCAGGTCGTATCCACTAGCAACGGCTCACCTCTCTGGCTGCTGAAGATAGGCGCGGTACAAGGGAGTAGGCAGAAGCAAGGTCGGACGTAGCAGAAGGTCGGGGCAGGCAGCAAGGATCGTAGTCAGGGGCAACGGCAGAAGGTCTGGAACACAGGCTAGGAACACACAAGGAACGCTTTCACTGGCACAATGGCAACAAGATCCGGCAAGGGAGTGCAGGGGAAGTGAGGTGATATAGGGAAGTGCACAGGTGAACACACTAATTGGAACCACTGCGCCAATCAGCGGCGCAGTGGCCCTTTAAATCGCAGAGACCCGGCGCGCGCGCGCCCTAGGGAGCGGGGCCGCGCGCGCCGGGACAGGACAGACGGAGAGCGAGTCAGGTACGGGAGCCGGGGTGCGCATCGCGAGCGGGCGCTACCCGCATCGCGAATCGCATCCCGGCTGGCAGCGGAATCGCAGCGCCCCGGGTCAGAGGATGTGACCGGAGCGCTGCAGCGGGGAGAGTGAAGCGAGCGCTCCGGGGAGGAGCGGGGACCCGGAGCGCTCGGCGTAACAGTACCCCCCCCCTTGGGTCTCCCCCTCTTCTTAGAGCCTGAGAACCTGAGGAGCAGACTTTTGTCTAGGATGTTGTCCTCAGGTTCCCAGGATCTCTCTTCAGGACCACAACCCTCCCAGTCCACTAGAAAAAAAGTTTTCCCTCTGACCTTTTTGGAAGCTAAGATTTCTTTGACAGAGAAGATGTCCGAGGAGCCGGAAACAGGAGTGGGAGGAACAGATTTGGGAGAAAAACGGTTGAGGATGAGTGGTTTGAGAAGAGAGACGTGAAAGGCATTAGGGATACGAAGAGAAGGAGGAAGAAGAAGTTTATAAGAGACAGGATTAATTTGACACAAAATTTTGAAAGGACCAAGATAGCGTGGTCCCAACTTGTAGCTAGGGACACGGAAGCGGACATATTTAGCGGAGAGCCATACCTTGTCTCCAGGGGAAAAAACGGGAGGAGCTCTTCTTTTCTTATCCGCGAACTTCTTCATGCGTGATGAAGCCTGTAAGAGAGAATTTTGGGTCTCTCTCCATATGATGGAAAGGTCACGAGAAATTTCATCCACAGCGGGCAGACCAGAGGGCAAGGGAGTAGGGAGGGGGGGAAGAGGGTGACGGCCGTACACCACGAAAAATGGGGATTTGGAGGAAGATTCAGAGACCCTGAAGTTATACGAGAATTCGGCCCATGGGAGGAGATCTGCCCAGTCATCCTGGCGGGAGGAAACAAAATGTCGCAAATAATCACCCAAGATCTGGTTAATTCTTTCTACTTGTCCATTGGACTGGGGATGATATGCAGAAGAAAAATTTAATTTAATCTTGAGTTGTTTACAGAGAGCCCTCCAGAATTTAGACACGAATTGGACGCCTCTATCCGAGACAATCTGCGTAGGCAACCCGTGAAGACGAAAAATGTGTACAAAAAATTGTTTAGCCAACTGAGGCGCAGAAGGAAGACCAGGAAGAGGGATGAAATGTGCCATTTTGGAGAATCGATCAACGACCACCCAAATAACAGTGTTGCCACGGGAAGGGGGTAAATCAGTAATAAAATCCATACCAATCAGAGACCAAGGCTGTTCGGGGACAGGCAGAGGATGAAGAAAACCAGCGGGCTTCTGGCGAGGAGTCTTATCCCGGGCACAGATAGTGCAGGCTCGCACAAAGTCCACAACATCCGTCTCCAGAGTCGGCCACCAATAGAAGCGGGAGATGAGTTGCACAGATTTCTTGATGCCCGCATGACCTGCGAGATGAGAGGAGTGACCCCATTTGAGGATTCCGAGGCGTTGGCGTGGAGAAACAAAGGTCTTTCCTGGAGGAGTCTGCCTGATGGAGGCAGGAGAAGTGGAGATCAGGCAGTCAGGTGGAATGATGTGTTGCGGAGAGAGTTCAACTTCTGAGGCATCCGAGGAACGAGAGAGAGCATCGGCCCTAATGTTCTTATCGGCAGGACGAAAGTGAATCTCAAAATTAAATCGGGCAAAGAACAGAGACCACCGGGCCTGGCGAGGATTCAGCCGTTGGGCAGACTGGAGGTAGGAGAGGTTCTTGTGGTCGGTGTAGATAATAACAGGAAAACTTGATCCCTCCAGCAGATGCCTCCATTCCTCAAGTGCTAATTTAATGGCTAGAAGCTCTCGATCCCCGATGGAGTAGTTCCTCTCCGCTGGAGAGAAGGTCCTAGAGAAAAAACCACAAGTGACAGCATGCCCGGAAGAATTTTTTTGTAGAAGAACAGCTCCAGCTCCCACTGAGGAGGCATCAACCTCCAATAGGAAGGGTTTGGAAGGGTCAGGTCTGGAGAGGACGGGAGCCGAAGAAAAGGCAGACTTGAGTCGTTTAAAGGCGTCTTCTGCTTGAGGAGGCCAGGACTTGGGATCAGCATTTTTTTTGGTTAAAGCCACGATAGGAGCCACAATGGTAGAAAAATGTGGAATAAATTGCCTGTAATAATTGGCGAACCCCAAAAAGCGTTGGATAGCACGGAGTCCGGAGGGGCGTGGCCAATCTAAGACGGCAGAGAGTTTGTCTGGATCCATCTGTAGTCCCTGGCCAGAGACCAAATATCCAAGAAAAGGAAGAGATTGGCATTCAAACAGACATTTCTCAATTTTGGCATAGAGTTGATTGTCACGAAGTCTCTGAAGAACCATACGGACATGCTGGCGGTGTTCTTCTAGATTGGCAGAAAAAATTAGGATATCGTCCAGATATACAACAACACAGGAGTATAACAGATCACGAAAAATTTCATTGACAAAGTCTTGGAAGACGGCAGGGGCGTTGCACAGGCCAAAGGGCATGACCAGATACTCAAAGTGTCCATCTCTGGTGTTAAATGCCGTTTTCCACTCATCCCCCTCTCTGATGCGGATGAGGTTATAGGCGCCTCTTAAGTCCAATTTAGTAAAGATGTGGGCACCTTGGAGGCGATCAAAGAGTTCAGAGATGAGGGGTAAGGGGTAGCGGTTCTTAACCGTGATTTTATTAAGACCGCGGTAGTCAATGCAAGGACGTAGGGAGCCATCTTTTTTGGACACAAAGAAAAATCCGGCTCCGGCAGGAGAGGAGGATTTACGGATAAAGCCCTTTTTTAGATTCTCCTGGACGTATTCAGACATGGCAAGAGTCTCTGGGGCAGAGAGAGGATAAATTCTGCCCCGGGGTGGAGTAGTGCCCGGGAGGAGGTCGATAGGACAATCATAAGGCCTGTGAGGAGGTAGAGTCTCAGCTTGTTTTTTGCAGAAAACATCCGCGAAGTCCATATAGGCCTTAGGGAGACCGGTTACTGGAGGAACCACAGAGTTACGGCAAGGGTTACTGGGAACCGGTTTTAGACAGTTCTTGGAACAAGAGGACCCCCAACTCTTGATCTCCCCAGTGGACCAATCCAGGGTTGGGGAATGAAGTTGAAGCCAGGGAAGTCCAAGGAGAATTTCCGAGGTGCAATTGGGGAGGACCAAAAGTTCAATCCTCTCGTGATGAGATCCGATGCTCATAAGAAGGGGCTCCGTGCGGAAACGTATGGTACAGTCCAATCTTTCATTATTTACACAATTGATGTAGAGGGGTCTGGCGAGACTGGTCACCGGGATGTTGAACCTGTTGACGAGAGAGGCCAAAATAAAATTTCCTGCAGATCCAGAGTCCAAGAAGGCCACAGTGGAGAAGGAGAAGGCAGAGGCAGACATCCGCACAGGCACAGTAAGACGTGGAGAAGCAGAGTAGACATCAAGGACTGTCTCACCTTTGTGCGGAATCAGCGTACGTCTTTCCAGGCGGGGAGGACGGATAGGACAATCCCTCAGGAAGTGTTCGGTACTAGCACAGTACAGGCAGAGGTTCTCCATACGGCGTCGTGTCCTCTCTTGAGGTGTCAGGCGAGACCGGTCGACCTGCATAGCCTCCACGGCGGGAGGCACAGGAACAGATTGCAGGGGACCAGAGGAGAGAGGAGCCGAGGAGAAGAAACGCCTCGTGCGAACAGAGTCCATATCTTGGCGGAGTTCCTGACGCCTTTCGGAAAAACGCATGTCAATGCGAGTGGCTAGGTGAATAAGTTCATGTAGATTAGCAGGAATTTCTCGTGCGGCCAGAACATCTTTAATGTTGCTGGATAGGCCTTTTTTGAAGGTCGCGCAGAGGGCCTCATTATTCCAGGACAATTCTGAAGCAAGAGTACGGAATTGTACGGCATACTCGCCAACGGAAGAATTACCCTGGACCAGGTTCAACAGGGCAGTCTCAGCAGAAGAGGCTCGGGCAGGTTCCTCAAAGACACTTCGGATTTCCGAGAAGAAGGAGTGTACAGAGGCAGTGACGGGGTCATTGCGGTCCCAGAGCGGTGTGGCCCATGACAGGGCTTTTCCGGACAGAAGGCTGACTACGAAAGCCACCTTAGACCTTTCAGTGGGAAACAGGTCCGACATCATCTCCAGATGCAGGGAACATTGGGAAAGAAAGCCACGGCAAAACTTAGAGTCCCCATCAAATTTATCCGGCAAGGATAGGCGTAACCCAGGAGCGGCCACTCGCTGCGGAGGAGGTGCAGGAGCTGGCGGAGGAGATGACTGCTGAAGCTGTGGTAGTAACTGTTGTAGCAAAACGGTCAGTTGAGACAGCTGTTGGCCTTGTTGCGCTATCTGTTGTGACTGCTGGGCGACCACCGTGGTGAGGTCAGCGACAACTGGCAGAGGAACTTCAGCGGGATCCATGGCCGGATCTACTGTCACGATGCCGGCTGGCAGGTAGTGGATCCTCTGTGCCAGAGAGGGATTGGCGTGGACCGTGCTAGTGGACCGGTTCTAAGCCACTACTGGTTTTCACCAGAGCCCGCCGCAAAGCGGGATGGTCTTGCTGCGGCGGTAGTGACCAGGTCGTATCCACTAGCAACGGCTCACCTCTCTGGCTGCTGAAGATAGGCGCGGTACAAGGGAGTAGGCAGAAGCAAGGTCGGACGTAGCAGAAGGTCGGGGCAGGCAGCAAGGATCGTAGTCAGGGGCAACGGCAGAAGGTCTGGAACACAGGCTAGGAACACACAAGGAACGCTTTCACTGGCACAATGGCAACAAGATCCGGCAAGGGAGTGCAGGGGAAGTGAGGTGATATAGGGAAGTGCACAGGTGAACACACTAATTGGAACCACTGCGCCAATCAGCGGCGCAGTGGCCCTTTAAATCGCAGAGACCCGGCGCGCGCGCGCCCTAGGGAGCGGGGCCGCGCGCGCCGGGACAGGACAGACGGAGAGCGAGTCAGGTACGGGAGCCGGGGTGCGCATCGCGAGCGGGCGCTACCCGCATCGCGAATCGCATCCCGGCTGGCAGCGGAATCGCAGCGCCCCGGGTCAGAGGATGTGACCGGAGCGCTGCAGCGGGGAGAGTGAAGCGAGCGCTCCGGGGAGGAGCGGGGACCCGGAGCGCTCGGCGTAACAGTAGTGTTTTGTGTATTGGACTGTGCAGGTAGTGTTTTGTGTCTGGACTGTGCAGGTAGTGTTATGTCTATTGGACTGTGCAGGTAGTGTTTTGTGTCTGGACTGTGCAGGCAGTGTTATGTCTATTGGACTGTGCAGGTAATGTTTTGTGTCTGGACTGTGCAGGCAGTGTTATGTCTATTGGACTGTGCAGGTAGTGTTTTGTGTCTGGACTGTGCAGGTAGTGTTTTGTGTATTGGACTGTGCAGGTAGTGTTTTGTGTCTGGACTGTGCAGGTAGTGTTATGTCTATTGGACTGTGCAGGTAGTGTTTTGTGTCTGGACTGTGCAGGTAGTGTTATGTCTATTGGACTGTGCAGGTAATGTTTTGTGTCTGGACTGTGCAGGTAGTGTTATGTCTGTTGGACTGTGCAGGTAGTGTTTTGTGTCTGGACTGTGCAGGTAATGTTTTGTGTCTGGACTGTGCAGGTAGTGTTATGTCTATTGGACTGTGCAGGTAGTGTTACGTCTATTGGACTGTGCAGGTAATGTTTTGTGTCTGGACTGTGCAGGTAGTGTTTTGTGTATTGGACTGTGCAGGTAGTGTTTTGTGTCTGGACTGTGCAGGTAGTGTTATGTCTATTGGACTGTGCAGGTAGTGTTTTGTGTCTGGACTGTGCAGGTAGTGTTATGTCTATTGGACTGTGCAGGTAGTGTTATGTCTATTGGACTGTGCAGGTAGTGTTTTGTGTCTGGACTGTGCAGGCAGTGTTTTGTGTCTGGACTGTGCAGGTAGTGTTATGTCTATTGGACTGTGCAGGTAATGTTTTGTGTCTGGACTGTGCAGGTAGTGTTATGTCTATTGGACTGTGCAGGTAGTGTTATGTCTATTGGACTGTGCAGGTAGTGTTATGTCTATTGGACTGTGCAGGTAATGTTTTGTGTCTGGACTGTGCAGGTAGTGTTATGTCTATTGGACTGTGCAGGTAGTGTTATGTCTATTGGACTGTGCAGGTAATGTTTTGTGTCTGGACTGTGCAGGTAGTGTTATGTCTATTGGACTGTGCAGGTAATGTTTTGTGTCTGGACTGTGCAGGTAGTGTTACGTCTATTGGACTGTGCAGGTAATGTTTTGTGTCTGGACTGTGCAGGTAGTGTTTTGTGTATTGGACTGTGCAGGTAGTGTTTTGTGTCTGGACTGTGCAGGTAGTGTTATGTCTATTGGACTGTGCAGGTAGTGTTTTGTGTATTGGACTGTGCAGGCAGTGTTTTGTGTATTGGACTGTGCAGGTAGTGTTTTGTGTCTGGACTGTGCAGGTAGTGTTTTGTGTCTGGACTGTGCGGGTAGTGTTATGTCTATTGGACTGTGCCGGTAGTGTTACGTCTATTGGACTGTGCAGGTAGTGTTTTGTGTCTGGACTGTGCAGGCAGTGTTTTGTGTATTGGACTGTGCAGGTAGTGTTTTGTGTATTGGACTGTGCAGGCAGTGTTTTGTGTATTGGACTGTGCAGGTAGTGTTTTGTGTCTGGACTGTGCAGGTAGTGTTTTGTGTATTGGACTGTGCAGGTAGTGTTTTGTGTCTGGACTGTGCAGGTAGTGTTTTGTGTCTGGACTGTGCAGGTAGTGTTTTGTGTATTGGACTGTGCAGGTAGTGTTTTGTGTCTGGACTGTGCAGGTAGTGTTTTGTGTCTGGACTGTGCAGGTAGTGTTTTGTGTATTGGACTGTGCAGGTAGTGTTTTGTGTCTGGACTGTGCAGGTAGTGTTTTGTGTATTGGACTGTGCAGGTAGTGTTTTGTGTCTGGACTGTGCGGGTAGTGTTATGTCTATTGGACTGTGCAGGTAGTGTTTTGTGCCTTGGACTGTGCAGGTAATGTTATGTGTCTGGACTGTGCAGGTAGTGTTATGTCTATTGGACTGTGCAGGTAGTGTTTTGTGTCTGGACTGTGCAGGTAGTGTTTTGTGTCTGGACTGTGCAGGTAGTGTTATGTGTATTGGACTGTGCAGGTAATGTTTTGTGTCTGGACTGTGCAGGTAGTGTTTTGTGTATTGGACTGTGCAGGTAGTGTTTTGTGTCTGGACTGTGCGGGTAGTGTTATGTCTATTGGACTGTGCAGGTAGTGTTTTGTGCCTTGGACTGTGCAGGTAGTGTTTTGTGCCTTGGACTGTGCAGGTAGTGTTATGTCTATTGGACTGTGCAGGTAGTGTTTTGTGTCTGGACTGTGCAGGCAGTGTTTTGTGCCTTGGACTGTGCAGGTAGTGTTTTGTGTATTGGACTGTGCAGGTAGTGTTTTGTGTCTGGACTGTGCAGGTAGTGTTTTGTGTATTGGACTGTGCAGGTAGTGTTTTGTGTCTGGACTGTGCGGGTAGTGTTATGTCTATTGGACTGTGCAGGTAGTGTTTTGTGCCTTGGACTGTGCAGGTAGTGTTATGTCTATTGGACTGTGCAGGTAGTGTTATGTGTCTGGACTGTGCAGGTAATGTTTTGTGTCTGGACTGTGCAGGCAGTGTTTTGTGCCTTGGACTGTGCAGGTAGTGTTTTGTGTATTGGACTGTGCAGGTAGTGTTTTGTGTCTGGACTGTGCAGGTAGTGTTTTGTGTCTGGACTGTGCGGGTAGTGTTATGTCTATTGGACTGTGCCGGTAGTGTTACGTCTATTGGACTGTGCAGGTAGTGTTTTGTGTCTGGACTGTGCAGGCAGTGTTTTGTGTATTGGACTGTGCAGGTAGTGTTTTGTGTATTGGACTGTGCAGGCAGTGTTTTGTGTATTGGACTGTGCAGGTAGTGTTTTGTGTCTGGACTGTGCAGGTAGTGTTTTGTGTCTGGACTGTGCAGGTAGTGTTTTGTGTATTGGACTGTGCAGGTAGTGTTTTGTGTCTGGACTGTGCAGGTAGTGTTTTGTGTATTGGACTGTGCAGGTAGTGTTTTGTGTCTGGACTGTGCGGGTAGTGTTATGTCTATTGGACTGTGCAGGTAGTGTTTTGTGCCTTGGACTGTGCAGGTAATGTTATGTGTCTGGACTGTGCAGGTAGTGTTATGTCTATTGGACTGTGCAGGTAGTGTTTTGTGTCTGGACTGTGCAGGTAGTGTTTTGTGTCTGGACTGTGCAGGTAGTGTTATGTGTATTGGACTGTGCAGGTAATGTTTTGTGTCTGGACTGTGCAGGTAGTGTTTTGTGTATTGGACTGTGCAGGTAGTGTTTTGTGTCTGGACTGTGCGGGTAGTGTTATGTCTATTGGACTGTGCAGGTAGTGTTTTGTGCCTTGGACTGTGCAGGTAGTGTTTTGTGCCTTGGACTGTGCAGGTAGTGTTATGTCTATTGGACTGTGCAGGTAGTGTTTTGTGTCTGGACTGTGCAGGCAGTGTTTTGTGCCTTGGACTGTGCAGGTAGTGTTTTGTGTATTGGACTGTGCAGGTAGTGTTTTGTGTCTGGACTGTGCAGGTAGTGTTTTGTGTATTGGACTGTGCAGGTAGTGTTTTGTGTCTGGACTGTGCGGGTAGTGTTATGTCTATTGGACTGTGCAGGTAGTGTTTTGTGCCTTGGACTGTGCAGGTAGTGTTATGTCTATTGGACTGTGCAGGTAGTGTTATGTGTCTGGACTGTGCAGGTAATGTTTTGTGTCTGGACTGTGCAGGCAGTGTTTTGTGCCTTGGACTGTGCAGGTAGTGTTTTGTGTATTGGACTGTGCAGGTAGTGTTTTGTGTCTGGACTGTGCAGGTAGTGTTTTGTGTCTGGACTGTGCAGGTAGTGTTTTGTGTATTGGACTGTGCAGGTAGTGTTTTGTGTCTGGACTGTGCGGGTAGTGTTATGTCTATTGGACTGTGCAGGTAGTGTTTTGTGCCTTGGACTGTGCAGGTAGTGTTATGTCTATTGGACTGTGCAGGTAGTGTTATGTGTCTGGACTGTGCAGGTAATGTTTTGTGTCTGGACTGTGCAGGCAGTGTTTTGTGCCTTGGACTGTGCAGGTAGTGTTTTGTGTATTGGACTGTGCAGGTAGTGTTTTGTGTCTGGACTGTGCAGGTAGTGTTTTGTGTCTGGACTGTGCAGGTAGTGTTTTGTGTATTGGACTGTGCAGGTAGTGTTACGTGTCTTGGACTGTGCAGGTAGTGTTAGGTGTCTTGGACTGTGCGGGTAGTGTTACGTGTCTTGGACTGTGCGGGTAGTGTTACGTGTCTTGGACTGTGCAGGTAGTGTTAGGTGTCTTGGACTGTGCGGGTAGTGTTGCGTGTCTTGGACTGTGCAGGTAGTGTTACGTGTCTTGGACTGTGCGGGTAGTGTTACGTGTCTTGGACTGTGCTGGTAGTGTTACGTGTCTTGGACTGTGCGGGTAGTGTTACGTGTCTTGGACTGTGCGGGTAGTGTTAGGTGTCTTGGACTGTGCGGGTAGTGTTACGTGTCTTGGACTGTGCAGGTAGTGTTACGTGTCTTGGACTGTGCGGGTAGTGTTACGTGTCTTGGACTGTGCGGGTAGTGTTACGTGTCTTGGACTGTGCGGGTAGTGTTAGGTGTCTTGGACTGTGCGGGTAGTGTTACGTGTCTTGGACTGTGCGGGTAGTGTTAGGTGTCTTGGACTGTGCAGGTAGTGTTACGTGTCTTGGACTGTGCGGGTAGTGTTACGTGTCTTGGACTGTGCGGGTAGTGTTACGTGTCTTGGACTGTGCGGGTAGTGTTACGTGTCTTGGACTGTGCGGGTAGTGTTACGTGTCTTGGACTGTGCGGGTAGTGTTACGTGTCTTGGACTGTGCGGGTAGTGTTACGTGTCTTGGACTGTGCGGGTAGTGTTACGTGTCTTGGACTGTGCGGGTAGTGTTACGTGTCTTGGACTGTGCCGGTAGTGTTACGTGTCTTGGACTGTGCAGGTAGTGTTACGTGTCTTGGACTGTGCAGGTAGTGTTACGTGTCTTGGACTGTGCAGGTAGTGTTACGTGTCTTGGACTGTGCAGGTAGTGTTACGTGTCTTGGACTGTGCAGGTAGTGTTACGTGTCTTGGACTGTGCAGGTAGTGTTGCGTGTCTTGGACTGTGCCGGTAGTGTTACGTGTCTTGGACTGTGCAGGTAGTGTTACGTGTCTTGGACTGTGCGGGTAGTGTTGCGTGTCTTGGACTGTGCGGGTAGTGTTACGTGTCTTGGACTGTGCGGGTAGTGTTACGTGTCCTTGACTGTGCGGGTAGTGTTACGTGTCTTGGACTGTGCGGGTAGTGTTGCGTGTCTTGGACTGTGCCGGTAGTGTTGCGTGTCTTGGACTGTGCAGGTAGTGTTACGTGTCTTGGACTGTGCGGGTAGTGTTACGTGTCTTGGACTGTGCAGGTAGTGTTACGTGTCTTGGACTGTGCTGGTAGTGTTACGTGTCTTGGACTGTGCGGGTAGTGTTACGTGTCTTGGACTGTGCGGGTAGTGTTAGGTGTCTTGGACTGTGCGGGTAGTGTTACGTGTCTTGGACTGTGCGGGTAGTGTTAGGTGTCTTGGACTGTGCAGGTAGTGTTACGTGTCTTGGACTGTGCGGGTAGGGTTACGTGTCTTGGACTGTGCGGGTAGTGTTACGTGTCTTGGACTGTGCGGGTAGTGTTACGTGTCTTGGACTGTGCAGGTAGTGTTAGGTGTCTTGGACTGTGCGGGTAGTGTTACGTGTCTTGGACTGTGCGGGTAGTGTTAGGTGTCTTGGACTGTGCGGGTAGGGTTACGTGTCTTGGACTGTGCGGGTAGGGTTACGTGTCTTGGACTGTGCCGGTAGTGTTACGTGTCTTGGACTGTGCGGGTAGTGTTACGTGTCTTGGACTGTGCGGGTAGTGTTACGTGTCTTGGACTGTGCGAGTAGTGTTACGTGTCTTGGACTGTGCGGGTAGTGTTACGTGTCTTGGACTGTGCGGGTAGTGTTACGTGTCTTGGACTGTGCGGGTAGTGTTACGTGTCTTGGACTGTGCGGGTAGTGTTACGTGTCTTGGACTGTGCGGGTAGTGTTACGTGTCTTGGACTGTGCGGGTAGTGTTACGTGTCTTGGACTGTGCGGGTAGTGTTACGTGTCTTGGACTGTGCGGGTAGTGTTACGTGTCTTGGACTGTGCGGGTAGTGTTACGTGTCTTGGACTGTGCGGGTAGTGTTACGTGTCTTGGACTGTGCGGGTAGTGTTACGTGTCTTGGACTGTGCGGGTAGTGTTACGTGTCTTGGACTGTGCGGGTAGTGTTACGTGTCTTGGACTGTGCGGGTAGTGTTGCGTGTCTTGGACTGTGCGGGTAGTGTTACGTGTCTTGGACTTTGCAGGTAGTGTTACGTGTCTTGGACTGTGCGGGTAGTGTTATGTGTCTTGGACTGTGCGGGTAGTGTTACGTGTCTTGGACTGTGCGGGTAGTGTTATGTGTCTTGGACTGTGCGGGTAGTGTTACGTGTCTTGGACTGTGCGGGTAGTGTTACGTGTCTTGGACTGTGCGGGTAGTGTTACGTGTCTTGGACTGTGCGGGTAGTGGTGCGTGTCTTGGACTGTGCGGGTAGTGTTACGTGTCTTGGACTGTGCGGGTAGTGTTACGTGTCTTGGACTGTGCGGGTAGTGTTACGTGTCTTGGACTGTGCGGGTAGTGTTACGTGTCTTGGACTGTGCGGGTAGTGTTACGTGTCTTGTACTGTTCAGATTGGGCAGGCAGTCTTTTGTGGTGCAGATAGAGCAGGAAGCCCTTTGTGCCGCACACGGTATAACCTTCTGTGTATTGCGCTGTGGTCACTCACCTCAGTTAACCTTTCCTGTAGTAGACAATCATACGGATGGGGTCCATTAGGTTACAGTGTGTTCAGGCTCCGCAGTGCACGTGCTGGCGGGTTTCTATGGGTTAAGTCCTGGGTGATTTTCAGTTCTGCCTTATTGTAAGTCGCTTTGCGCAATTATCTACAAAGTAATGTCCCTGGTATTCGGATTCCTGGCTCCCCGGGGAGTCACATCCAGTTAGAGCCGAGTGTAGGAGGTATTATGGCGGCGTCCTGGGCACATCGGTGTAATAAGGATTCTCCGCTCATTTATAGGGCAGACGAGGCTTTACCAGTTCAAAGGAAACCAGAGGATCATGGGAGAAAAACAGGGTCAGCGTAATTCCACTGAGTCTACATGGCGCTACATTGTGATTCATAACAGCATCTATATAGGAGCATTAATGATAATAAATAATAATCAGTATAATCAATTATAATAAATATAATCAGTAATGAAAAGTATAATCAATAATAATCAGGGGTCAAGTTGTGGGGAAAATATGTTTGGGAACTCACCCAAGATTTCCACTTAAGGACTGGTCCTGCAGGACTTCTGCTACTGGGAACTGTGTTCTTGCTGTGGAAAAAGTGCATGAACTCAGTTCCCACACGTTCCAGCAGGACTTGAGCCCTGATTATAATCAGCATAATAAATAATAATCAGTATAATCAATTTTAATAAATATAATCAATAATAAAAAGTATAAATCAATAATAATCAGCACAGTCAATAAGTATAATCAATAAATATAATCAATAACAATAAGTATAATCAATAATAAATCAGTAAATAATAATCAGTATATTCAATAATAAAAAGTTTAATTAATAATAAAAAGTTTAATTAATAATAAACACCATAGTCAGTAATACGTATAATCAATAATAATAAGTATAATAAATAATAATTAGTTAATAATCAGCACAATAAATAATAATCAGTATAATCAATTTTAATAAATATAATCAATAATAAAAAGTATAAATCAATAATAATCAGCACAGTCAATAAGTATAATCAATAAGTATTATCAATAGCAATAAGTATAATCAATAATAAATCAGTAAATAATAATCAGTATAATCAATAATAAAAAGTATAATTAATAATAAAACGTGTAATCAATAAGTATAATCAATAATAATCAGCATAGTCAGTAATAATACGTATAATCAATAATAATAATAAGTATAATCAATAACAATAAGTATAATAAATAATAATCAGTTAATAATCAGCATAATCAATAATAATCAGTATAATCAATAAAAATCAGTATAATCAATAAAAAACTGTATAATCAATAAGTATAATCAATAACAATAATTAGTATAATCAATAAAAATAAGTATAATGAATAATAATTAGTATAATCAACAAGTATAATTCATAATAAAAAGTATAATCAATAATAATCAGTATAATCAATAATAATTAGTATAATCAATAAAAATAAGTATAATGAATAATAATTAGTATAATCAACAAGTATAATTTATAATAATCAGTATAATCGGTAATCAATAATAATTAGTATAATCAATAAAAATAAGTATAATGAATAATAATTAGTATAATCAACAAGTATAATTCATAATAATCAGTATAATCGGTAATCAATAATAATTAGTATAATCAATAAAAATAAGTATAATGAATAATAATTAGTATAATCAACAAGTATAATTCATAATAATCAGTATCATCAATAATAATCAGTATCATCAATAATAATTAGTATAATCAATAATAATCAGTATCATCAATAACAATTAGTATAATCAATAATAATCAGTATAACATGGCTCATCCTGATCCTCCTGCTGCATGAATACAATCCTTGAGACTCAATATGGAATTTCATGTAGTAATAAAATATCTCAATATGAATTTTCAGGCTAAAAATATTAATGCTTTACAAACAAAATTGTCTTCTAAAATTTCGAGCTGGTTTTTGGAGGGTTTGTATGTGTATTTTTAATTTTTTTTGTGTTTTTGGAGCTTTTTTGGCCATTTCATACGTTGACTTGGCAATTTTTCAGTATATGCATTTTGTTGCATTCTAAGCCACGCCCCCACCCATGGAGCCTCACCCTCTTTATTATAATCCACACCCCTTAATTCAAATCCACTCCCCTTCCCATAAAGCCTCACCATTTCCATATAAGCCCCTCCCCTCACTCTGAGCCACTGTCCTTGTTGCATGGAAAAATATCTAAAACTGATAATAATGTATCTAAAATAAATTAAGGCAAATTGTGCAATAAAAAAAAGCGCCAAATATTGAAATATTTCATGACTGATCCCAACACTGCCGTAAATCTTCCTTTTGTTGTAGATTTCCGTGTGATGACTCCTTTCTCTATTAGCGAAGGCGACCGCTCTAAATAAACATGGCTGATTGATGGCGCTGTGCGCACGTGATGGGACATTCCTAGTAGGAATCAGGCGGAGGACATCTCTGCCGCTGATTATGGTGGGAACCAATTACACCGCAGGAAACAATCGTAATCATCCGAATGACTCGGGAAGTGGGAAAAGATTAGGACATATTCTTATGGAGTTCTCTCAGGAGATCTTCATGTCAGCTTTAAGAGCGCTGGCCCTTTAAACAGAGTTATCCAGGATTAGAAAAGCAGCGCCCCCTGTCTTCAGGTTATATGTGGTATTACGGCCATTTACATCAATAGAACTAAGCTATAATGCCACACACAGCCACACAGAGTCAATGTTTCTAGAAAAATAAGCTATGTTGCAGCCTATACCCCCCAGACACTGGAAATGCAGCCTATACTCCCCAGATACGGGAAACGTAGCTGATACCCTGCCCCTAGACACTAGGTATGTAGCCTATACACACACAGACCCTGGGAATGCAGCCTATACCCCCCACACACACACACACAGAGACAGAGAATGAAACCTACACCCCGCCGCAGACACTGGGAATGTAGCCTATAAACCCCATTAAAGTAGTTATATTCTTATACATAGGGAGCAGTATTATAGTAGTTATATTCTTGTATATAGGAGCAGTATTATAGTAGTTATATTCTTGTATATAGGAGCAGTATTATAATAGTTATATTCTTGTATATAGGAGCAGTATTATAATAGTTATATTCTTGTATATTGGAGCAGTATTATAGTAGTTATATTCTTATACATAGGGAGCAGTATTATAATAGTTATATTCTTGTATATAGGAGCAGTATTATAGTAGTTATATTCTTGTATATAGGGGCAGTATTATAATAGTTATATTCTTGTATATAGGAGCAGTATTATAATAGTTATATTCTTGTATATTGGAGCAGTATTATAGTAGTTATATTCTTGTATATAGGAGGCAGTATTATAGTAGTTATATTCTTCTACATAGGGAGCAGTATTATAATAGTTATATTCTTGTATATAGGAGCAGTATTATAATAGTTATATTCTTGTATATTGGAGCAGTATTATAGTAGTTATATTCTTGTATATAGGAGCAGTATTATAGTAGTTATATTCCTCTATATAGGAGCAGTATTATAGTAGTTATATTCTTGTATATAGAGGCAGTATTATAGTAGTTATATTCTTGTATATAGGAGCAGTATTATAGTCGTTATATTCTTGTATATAGGAGCAGTATTATAGTAGTTACATTCTTGTATATAGGAGGCAGTATTATAGTAGTTATATTCTTGTATATATGGGCAGTATTATAGTAGTTATATTCTTGCATATAGGAGCAGTATTATAGTAGTTATATTCTTGTATATAGGAGCAGTATTATAGTAGTTATATTCTTGTATATAGGAGACAGTATTATAGTAGTTATATTCTTGTATATAGGAGCAGTATTATAGTAGTTATATTCTTGTATATAGGAGCAGTATTAAAGTAGATATATTCTTGTATATAGGAGCAGTATTATAGTAGTTATATTCTTGTATATAGGAGCAGTATTATAATAGTTATATTCTTGTATATTGGAGCAATATTATAGTAGTTATATTCTTGTATATAGGAGGCAATTTTTATTAGTAAAAAACAAAACAGAGAAATTACAGTACTTCCGACCAAAACTACCAAAACAACAATAATCAAGTATTAAACATCATACTCTTCTTTACAAAAGAAACTTAATAATGATAACTTAGGGATACACTATTGTCTATAAAGGTGAAGAAAAATAAATAACAACACAAAAGCATCATAAAGGTAAAACTTAATCTATATACACATTCCTCCATAATTTAAGGTTCTGCCTATCCCTCCTGACCTCAAAACACTTTATCCATGTCAGTTCCGTAAGGATCAGGTCTACTGCTCTTCTGTCATGAAATGGTTCACTATACATGGAGACGCGGGTTCTGGTGTGCCAATGATAATACTTAATGATGGTAATGATCAAATATAAGGTCTCCCGGTCAATGTCACTTACATTACATGTTACACCGTAGATGATTTCTGGGTATTTTAGGTTCTGTAGTCTCGGGATCTTCAGCTTCCTGGATATTGTCTGCCATATATGTCGCCCTCCCCAGCACTCAGATATAAAATGCGCCATTGTCTCCTCCTCCTGACACCCCAGGGGACACTGGCGATCAGACACACTCAGGTATTTTAAATTCCCCTTCACAAACAATTTACCATGTAAGGATAGCCAGGCGATGTCATGGAACTTTATGGGTAGCCTCACACTATTCAGGAGCCTCAGACTGTCCTGTAGGATGGCGGTCGTGCAGTCCTTCAGAGCTGGCTGTAAACAAAAGAATGTCCTACACACACTGACATAAAGGTCCTTACGGGACTTGCTCTCTATATAAGACTTCTCAATGCGCCATCTCTTCAGACATCTGAGCCCGTATTCCAGGTACGGGGGGAGGTAGTCACGCGTCCATCTCCCCCTCTTGAGACTGCCGCCTCGCACCCAAGACTCTGCAAAAGGCAATATCCAGTCCCTGATACTATTCGCCCACAGGGAGCTGTTATTTGAGTCCAGGCAACCAAAATTTACTTTTAGAAACATGGAGTCAAAGAACACCCTTGGATTCAGCATATCCAGCCCACCCTCTCTCCTCTGTAGGTAGGTGATCCCTCTTTTTATTGGGTTCAACCTGTTCCCCCAAAACATTTGGAAGAACAGACTAAAGAGCCGAGCGGAGAAAGATTCTGGCAAAGGAAAAACGACAGAGACATACAAGAAGACGGGGACCAGGTAAGTCTTCAACATTTTAACCCTTTCTCTATAGGTCAGCCTCCAGTTCTTCCATCGCTGAACCTTTGCATTTCCGATTTCCAACTTCTCTTCCCAATTTAGTCTGGCGTTATCGTCCCTCCCGAATTTGACCCCTAGGATTTTAATATAGGTGGAGGCTCTCACAAATAGGGGAAGATAAAAGTCTGGATCAGTATCTGATATCCAGAGAGCTTGACTCTTCTCAAGGTTGACCAGAGACCCTGAGGCCTCCGAGTAACTTCTGATGGCCGCAGACAACATCTCCACCTCACGAGGCTCAGATATCACTACAGTCACATCATCCGCATAGGCAACAACACTCAGGGGCAAGCAGTGGGGGACCGGCACCCCCTGAAAACCACACTCCTGCAGTGACCTCAGAAATGGGTCTAAGGCAAATACATACAGCAGCGGACTCAGTGGGCAACCTTGTCTCACCCCCGCCTCAACCCTGAAGGTGTCACCCTGCCAACCATTGATCAGAGGAAAGCTCTCGGCCTCACAATACAAAGTCTTCAGCCAATCGATGAATTGTCCCGGAATACCGTACTTTGACAAAGTGGCCCATAGATACTCATGATCTACTCTGTCAAAGGCTTTAGCCTGGTCAAGACTGACAACATATCTCCCACACCTCAGGGCTTTACATCTCTCAAACATCTCCCTTATGGAGATCACTGCCCCAGAGATGTTCCGCCCTTTTACTGTGCCATACTGACAGCCTGCCAACAGTGCCGGGGACAGACAAACTAACCTAGAAAACAGGATCTTTGCCAGAATCTTCCTGTCGACATTCAAGAGGGCAATTGGCCTCCAGTTCTTGATGTCACTCGGCTCTTTACCTTTAGACAGCAGAATCAGCGAGGACACTCTCATGGATGGAGGCATCAGGTGGCTTTCTAGACAATTTGTGTAAACATCCACGAGCATTGGGGCCAAGAGGTCTCTGAATGTCTTATAGAATTCTGCTGTTATCCCATCTGGACCTGGTGCCTTCTTCAGATGTAACTTATCAATGGCCTCTTTGACCTCCGCCACCGTCAATTCTGCTGTCAAAGGAGAAAAGTCCAAATCATTAGTATCAGGGAGCGGAGTTGTCTCCAAGAATTGGGTCATCTTGTCTCTATCCAAAACCTTCCTCTGAAACAAGTCAGCATAGTACGATCTCACCACCCCCAGGATACCCTCCCGAGATTCCTGCAAAACACCCTGGGAGTCAGTGAGACCGGTGACAGATTTATTTGCCACCCGCTCCCGGCAATTCTCAAAGGGATCAGGAGACCCTGAGGACCCATAATCCCGTTCAAGAACCAGGGAGGTATACCTGCTGTACTGATACTGCCTTATCTCAGATTTCAGCCGGTCTATGCTTTGTTGGTCCCCACCCGCCGAATATAGTGACTCCAATTCTTTCCGCAGCTTGAGATACTGGCCATACTTACTCCTCCCCTTTATAAAGGACAGTCTCTTTAAGAGGGTTCTGATCTCATCCTTGACATCCTCCCACCAGGCGGCCATATCATCATAGAAGTCCACCCGCTCTAGCTGATTCTGTATAAGGGAATGAATACCGCCCTGAACATGAATATCCTCCAGAAGACTAGAATTAAGCTTCCAGAGTCCTCTACCAATGTCTGAGCGCTTGGTGGCACCAAGACAGAAGGCTAATGCCATATGGTCTGAATAAGGGACAGTTTTCTCATTTCTGTCACTAACCATTTCTGCAGGACTCACGAATGCCATGTCAATCCTACTGCTCCTGTCAGAACAAGAATATGTTAGTTTTGGTTTCCTTCCACCCTGCGTGAAGACGTCACTCAGACCGGCCTGCATGATGATGTTATTAAGGACCCTGGAGTCCCTGGCCACCGCTCTACCTGAGGACCTGTCACCTGATGTCCTAGTGACATTAAAATCTCCGGCCATGACTACAGGAACAGATGTAAATAGAAATGGTTTTACCTCATTAAATAGCTGGACCCTTTCTGTCACTGTCTGTGGGCCATATATATTTATCAGCCGGAGCCTTCTACCACGTATAGTGACCTCCAGAATCAGACACCTTCCCATGACGACCTCTGTCATCCTATGTACTGTCACTTCCCTGGTGGTGAACAGTATGGCCACCCCGGCATAAGGCTCCACAGCCAGTGACCAGAAAGAGGGACCAGACGTCCATTCCCTCTCAGCCTCACGTAAATACCCCATTGTAGTCAGGCGCGTCTCCTGTAAGAAGATGACATCCCTGTCCAGATATCTGAGATGATCATAAACTATGTGCCGCGTCCTCCTCACTTTAATACTGTTCACATTACTTGAAGCAAGTTTTAAAGTAAACCCAGCCATGATAAGATAGTACAAGAAGAAGAGCAGAGACCTGATCCCCATCATTACAAGTCAGAGTCTGAGTCCCTCTGTCCACCACCTGTCTCCATGTCTGACTCTACATTATCTTTTACAGTCTGAGGTTTCCTTTTTATTGGGGGTTGGTCCCTTGGGTCACCATCACAGTCACTCTCTATTCTTTTAAACTCAGTGTCCAAATCACCATCAGACTCTGATAAAACCTCAAATCTGTTGGACACAACCATCACTCCTGCCCCATTATTAACCTTTTTCTTTACACTTTGGCCAGTGCTATACTCACTCTCAGGCCTGCGGGAGGACTTGTCTTTTTTTCTTCTTTTTATTTGCTGGGTTTTATTTTCTTCAGATACAGAAGGAGATATGGAAGTGGATACCCCCGGCTGCTGTTGTTCTCGTGTGACAACCTCCATGTCCCCCTGTGTGCTCTCTGACTGCTGAGGTGTTGGTGCAGTGTTACTCACATCTGTCTGGACCTCCTGTCTGGTCAGTATAGGGTCTGATATTGAAGTCTCCTCCTCTACAGCCTCTGCCCCCGCCACAAGGTCCTCATCAGGAAGCTCCCGGCAGATGTTGTGCCAGGCATTGGGACAGTCCCGGTGAGGGTGACCGATCTCACCACAGAGATTACATCTGATGTTGTGACAGTCCGCACTTAGATGACCAGTCTCACCACACAGGTTACATTTTACCACAGTACAGGTGTTTGCCAGATGCCCAGGTTTACCACATTTAAAAACACTTTCTGGGCTGACCAGGGTAGAAGCAAACGCCCTTCTCTCTGCCAATAAAGAAGGAGTTGGGCAGATGTTGTGTGATGTTCCCATGTTGGCGCAGCTTCACCAGGACCTTCCACCCTCCAGTCCAGATACCGTCATCATCTCTGTTCTTGGTGAGATCAGACACCAGGTCACAATGTCTGCGGAGCCACACCACAATGTCCTGGGGAGGAACAGCTTCATTCCAGAAGATGATGTTGATGATAACGGTATCTGGCTTGGATATAGGAATAAAACTGAATTTATCCCAACCCTCTGTGTCTCTGAACCTGGGGAAGTGGGACCAGAACCTATCCAGATTAGACATGAGCTTAAAGCTGACATCATAGCCCTGTCTATCTGGTAGGTTTATTACCGCCAAGATGTCCGCTGGCACAAACCCCATCTGGTGGCACAGGAGCTCCCTCACCACAAACCTTCTATCTGGAAGGTCCTCCTTGGCACCTCTGTGCCGGAATCGCACCACGTTCCTCCTTTTAAATGCCTGGCCAGTGTAATTGGCGCTGGAGGTGAAGGATGGAGCACCATGGCTCCAGGCATTCCTGGGAGGAACCTGGCGGGTACCTGCGTCCTGTCTTACAGGGTTGGGGTCTACTCTAGGGGGCCCCACCACATCTGCTGTATTTGTGGGTAAAGGGGGGAAATCTTGCACATTATTTTGTACAATAACACCTGTCCCATCCACCTCTATATCATCATCAGATAATACACCCCACACAGATTGTGCACCCCCTCCAGCCACCGACCCCTCAGGAACATCACAGTCCGCACCCCCAGTCCGTGCCCCAACATCATCACAGTCCTCACCCCCAGTCCGTGCCCCAACATTAGAGCTCTGCTCCATTACCCCATCACCTTCAAAATGTCCAGCGTCCTCTTGATGAACTGGGACTTCTGGGACTTGTGGTGCCTCTGTTGGTCTCAGAGTTCCCAGCTCCTGCTCAAGCCCAGCTGCAGGTTCCTGCGGCTGTTGGTCCTCGCCATGCTTGCATATGTCCCCATCCTGGAAAGAGAACCGTGCGGGCTGTATGAGGGGTCTTGTCACCTGCTGGGGCTCATCCGGGGTGATATCTGGTTCCACATCAGGTCTGGGGTCTGCATCAAAGTTCAGATGGTAGTGAGAAAATCGTTCCTGGTTCTTATAGGTCTCTGCCAGTGGCCCCAACTTTTCCAGGATACAGTCCATCTCCTTCACAATGTCAGCGAGCTCTATGCTCAGTGTGTACAGTCTCTTTTCATGCAGAGCTTTATACTGGGGATTAGCGGTCTTCAGCATATACACAGAGTCTATCTGCATCTGCAGCATACCCTTCAGGTGTTTGAGCTCCTCCATCCTCCTCACCAGAGCAGGGATCTCCTCCGCCAGCTGTAGCTCTGGTGCCCGGGTGGTCTCTTTGCCTTGTTGTTGGGGTCTGGACACTCTCTGAGGCTCCTTGAATAAATCAGACCCATGAGCTGCTGTATCAAGGTCTCCGGCCTGGGATCTTGTGCGGCCTGAGCGGGCCATGCTGGAGACCACATCTTGCTGCTGTAGGTTCTCCTGTAAGGTCTGTCTCTCCAGGGATGTCCTCCTCTGTCTCTGTGCTGGAGAGTGGAGCTGCACACCTGCTGAATGTGATCCACTCACCTCCTGTGCACCATCATGGCCTTGGTTAGCAGACTTGTGGTCTCTTACAGAGGTACCTCTCTGGGAGTCGCTTGGTTGTTCCACACACTGTGAGCCTTGGCCGGCCGACTGTAAAACATCACATGTCTCACATACACTTGCTGCTGCTGCTGTCTTCTTTGCTTTACTTACATCCATGTCTTTATCATCTTTCTTTGCACTTGTAGTGCTTCCATGCTGAGTACATCTTTGTACAAAATGAACTTTAGGATTTCCATCCACATCAGAAACAGTCTGAGAGTTTTCCCCCAGTGTAGGCCGAGAAGCCTGGGCCTTGCTTGGGGAGCTTCCCCGCCCAGGGTGGCCCCGCCCTGGGCTTGCTCCAGACATCAGGAGAACCACAGACACACAACCTCACAGCTAGGAGGCAGTATTATAGTAGTTATATTCTTGTATATAGGAGCAGTATTATAGTAGTTATATTCTTGTATATAGGAGCAGTATTATAGTAGTTATATTCTTGTATATAGGAGCAGTATTATAGTAGTTATATTCTTGTATATAGGAGCAGTATTATAGTAGTTATATTCTTGTATATAGGAGCAGTATTATAGTAGTTATATTCTTGTATATAGGAGCAGTATTATAGTAGTTATATTCTTGTATATAGGAGCAGTATTATAGTAGTTATATTCTTGTATATAGGAGGCAGTATTATAGTAGTTATATTCTTGTATATTGGAGGCAGTATTATAGTAGTTATATTCTTGTATATAGGAGCAGTATTATAGTAGTTATAGTCTTGTATATAGGGGCAGTATTATAGTAGTTATATTCTTGTATATAGGAGCAGTATTATAGTAGTTATATTCTTATACATAGGGAGCAGTATTACAGTAGTTATATGCTTGTATATAGGAGGCAGTATTATAGTAGTTATATTCTTGTATATAGAGGCAGTATTATAGTAGTTATATTCTTGTATATAGGAGCAGTATTATAGTAGTTATATTATTGTATATAGAAGGCAGTATTATATTAGTTTTATTCTTGTATATAGAGGCAGTATTATAGTAGTTATATTCTTGTATATAGGAGCAGTATTATAGTAGTTATATTCTTGTATATAGGAGCAGTATTATAGTAGTTATATTCTTGTATATAGGAGCAATATTATAGTAGTTATATTCTTGTATATAGGAGCAGTATTACAGTAGTTATATTCTTGTATATAGGAGGCAGTATTATAGTAGTTATATTCTTGTATATAGGAGTATTATTATATTAGTTATATTCTTGCATATAGGAGCAGTATTATAGTAGTTATATTCTTGTATATAGAAGGCAGTATTATATTAGTTTTATTCTTGTATATAGAGGCAGTATTATAGTAGTTATATTCTTGTATATAGGAGCAGTATTATAGTAGTTATATTCTTGTATATAGGAGCAGTATTATAGTAGTTATATTCTTGTATATAGAAGCAGTATTATAGTAGTTATATTCTTGTATATAGGAGCAGTATTATAGTAGTTATATTCTTGTATATAGGAGCAGTATTATAGTAGTTATATTCTTGTATATAGGAGCAGTATTATAGTAGTTATATTCTTATATATAGGAGCAGTATTATAGTAGTTATACTCTTGTATATAGGAGCAGTATTATAGTAGTTATATTCTTGTATATAGGAGCAGTATTATAGTAGTTATATTCTTGTATATAGGAGCAGTATTATAGTAGTTATATTGTTGTATATAGGAGCAGTATTATAGTAGTTATATTGTTGTATATAGGAGGCAGTATTATAGTAGTTATAATCTTGTATATAGGAGCAGTATTTTAGTAGTTATATTCTTGTATATAGGAGCAGTATTATAGTAGTTATATTCTTGTATATAGAAGGCAGTATTATAGTAGATATATTCTTGTATATAGGAGCAGTATTATAGTAGTTATATTCTTGTATATAGGTGGAGTATTATAGTAGTTATAGTCTTGTATATAGGTGGAGTATTATAGTAGTTATATTCTTGTATATAGGAGCAGTATTATAGTAGTTATATTCTTGTATATAGGAGCAGTATTATAGTAGTTATATTCTTGTATATAGGAGCAGTATTATAGTAGTTATATTCTTGTATATAGGAGCAGTATTACAGTAGTTATATTCTTGTATATAGGAGGCAGTATTATAGTAGTTATATTCTTGTATATAGGAGTATTATTATAGTAGTTATATTCTTGTATATAGGAGCTGTATTATAGTAGTTATATTCTTGTATATAGGAGCTGTATTATAGTAGTTATATTCTTGTATATAGAAGGCAGTATTATATTAGTTTTATTCTTGTATATAGAGGCAGTATTAAAGTAGTTATATTCTTGTATATAGGAGCAGTATTATAGTAGTTATATTCTTGTATATAGAAGCAGTATTATAGTAGTTATATTCTTGTATATAGGAGCAGTATTATAGTAGTTATATTCTTGTATATAGGAGCAGTATTATAGTAGTTATATTCTTGTATATAGGAGCAGTATTATAGTAGTTATATTCTTGTATATAGGAGCAGTATTATAGTAGTTATATTCTTGTATATAGGAGCAGTATTATAGTAGTTATATTCTTGTATATAGGAGCAGTATTATAGTAGTTATATTCTTGTATATAGGAGCAGTATTATAGTAGTTATATTGTTGTATATAGGAGGCAGTATTATAGTAGTTATAATCTTGTATATAGGAGCAGTATTTTAGTAGTTATATTCTTGTATATAGGAGCAGTATTATAGTAGTTATATTCTTGTATATAGAAGGCAGTATTATAGTAGATATATTCTTGTATATAGGAGCAGTATTATAGTAGTTATATTCTTGTATATAGGTGGAGTATTATAGTAGTTATAGTCTTGTATATAGGTGGAGTATTATAGTAGTTATATTCTTGTATATAGGAGCAGTATTATAGTAGTTATATTCTTTATATAGGAGCAGTATTATAGTAGTTATATTCTTGTATATAGGTGGAGTATTATAGTAGTTATATTCTTGTATATAGGAGCAGTATTATAGTAGTTATATTCTTGTATATAGGAGCAGTATTATAGTAGTTATATTCTTGTATATAGGAGCAGTATTATAGTAGATATATTCTTGTATATAGGAGCAGTATTATAGTAGTTATATTCTTGTATATAGGAGCAGTATTATTGTAGTTATATTCCTGTATATAGGAGCAGTATTATAGTAGTTACATTCCTGTATATAGGAGCAGTATTATAGTAGTTATATTCTTGTATATTGGAGCAGTATTATAGTAGTTATATTCTTGTATATAGGAGCAGTATTATAGTAGTTATATTCTTGCACATAGGAGCAGTATTATAGTAGTTATATTCTTGTATATAGGAGCAGTATTATAGTAGTTATATTCTTGTATATAGGAGGCAGTATTATAGTAGTTATATTCTTGTATATAGGAGCAGTATTATAGTAGTTATATTCTTGTATATAGGAGGCAGTATTATAGTAGTTATATTCTTGTATATAGGAGCAGTATTATAGTAGTTATATTCTTGTATATAGGAGCAGTATTATAGTAGTTATATTCTTGCATATTGGAGCAGTATTATAGTAGTTATATTCTTGCACATAGGAGTCAGTATTATAGTAGATTTGTTGCACATATACCTGTCACTCTTTATACCTGTGCTGTAGATGTCATTGAAGAGGCTCATTTATTATTGTCTTCCCCACCTAAGATGACATCTCTGTTCTCGGACGTGGTCAGGGTGTATGTTACTCCTGACAACCAGATCCAAATTTACCCTTCTTGCCCAAATACTTGGCGAAACTTTAATGGTGTTTTTCCTCCACTATAAAGACTTTTAATTCATTGATAATCGGAGCAGAACATGCGCTGAGACATAATGGATTTTCTGTCACCTTGATGGAGACTCACAAATTGCGCTCCCCGCTTCGCCACTTCTGTAAACTCTTCAGACCCCCACAGACACCTTATTACATTGGAGAAAGGAGTAATATGGGGGTTGGGATGTGATGGCAGAGATGGAGCCCACATCTTATCTGCACACGTCCGCTGCGCCCTGAATAGAAGGTCCATCTCTCCGTATTCCGCACCAATGGACGGCTTGTGGGGATTTCGCTTTTTGCAATCTTATGTATCCAATCGGTAGCTGCGTCTCCGGTGATTTATAATTGGATCCTTGTAGACATTCAATTTATTCTCTAAAAGCCTTGCGCTCCACCGCCATGAAGTACGTGGGCGCATACAGATGTAGCTGAGCTGAACTTGTCATTGAACTGAGAGTCTTTTGTACATGATGAAAACCCTGATGGGTTATATCACTCTGAATTATTTCACTTTATATAGAAGCAGTATTATAGTAGTTATATTCTTGTATATAGGAGCAGTATTATAGTAGTTATATTCCTGTATATAGGAGCAGTATTATAGTAGTTATATTCTTGTATATAGGAGCAGTATTATAGTTGTTATATTCTTGTATATAGGAGCAGTATTATAGTAGTTATATTCTTGGATATAGGAGCAGAATTATAGTAGTTATATTCTTGTATATAGGGGGCAGTATTATAGTAGTTATATTCTTGTATATAGGAGGCAGTAATATAGTAGATATATTCTTGTATATAGGAGCAGTATTATAGTAGTTATATTCTTGTATATAGGAGGCAGTAATATAGTAGATATATTCTTGTATATAGGAGCAGTATTATAGTAGTTATATTCTTGTATATAGGAGCGGTATTATAGTAGTTATATTCTTGTATATAGGAGCAGTATTATAGTAGTTATATTCTTGTATATAGGAGCAGTATTATAGTAGTTATATTCTTGTATATAGGAGCAGAATTATAGTAGTTATATTCTTGTATATAGGAGCAGTATTATAGTAGTTATATTCTTGTATATAGGAGCAGTATTATAGTAGTTATATTCTTGGATATAGGAGCAGAATTATAGTAGTTATATTCTTGTATATAGGGGGCAGTATTATAGTAGTTATATTCTTGTATATAGGAGCAGTATTATAGTAGTTATATTCTTGTATATAGGAGCAGTATTATAGTAGTTATATTCTTGTATATAGGAGCAGTATTATAGTAGTTATATTCTTGTATATAGGAGCAGTATTATAGTAGTTATATTCTTGTATATAGGAGGCAGTATTATAGTAGTTATATTCTTGTATATAGGAGCAGTATTATAGTAGTTATATTGTTGTATATAGGAGGGAGAATTATAGTAGTTATATTCTTGTATATAGGAGCAGTATTATAGTAGTTATATTCTTGTTTATAGGAGCAGTATTATAGTAGTTATATTCTTGTATATAGGATCAGTATTATCATAGATATATTCTTGTATATAGGAGGCAGTATTATAGTAGTTATATTCTTGTATATAGGATCAGTATTATAGTAGATATATTCTTGTATATATAGGAGCAGTATTACAGTGGGGATCAAAAGTTTGGGCACCTCAGGTAAAAATGAGTATTAATGTGCATAAAGAAGCCAAGGAAAGATGGAAAAATCTCCAAAAGGCACCAAATTACAGATTAGACATTCTTATAATACGTCAACAAAAGTTGGATTTTATTTCCATCATTTACACTTTCAAAATAACAGAAAACAAAAAAATGGCATCTGCAAAAGTTTGGGCACCCTGCAGAGTTAATATCTTGTACTGCCCCTTTTAGCAAGTATCACAGCTTGTAAACGCCTTTTGTAGCAGCCAAGAGTCTTTCAGTTCTTGTTTGAGGTATCTTTGCCCATTCTTCCTTACAAAAGTCTTCCAGTTCTTTGAGAATTCTGGGCTGTCTGTCACGCACTGCTCTTTTAAGGTCTATCCACAGATTTTCAATTATGTTGAGGTCAGGAGATTGTGAAGGCCATGGCAAAACCTTCAGTTTACGCCTCTTGATGTAATCCCCCGTGGATTTCGAGGTGTGTATAGGATCATTATCCATTTGTAGAAGCCATCCTCTCTTTAACTTCAGCTTTTTCACAGATGGCATCAAGTTAGCATCCAAAATTTGCTGAAATTTTATTGAATCCATCATTCCTTCTACTCGTGAGATGTTCCCTGTGCCACTGGCTGCAATACAACCCCAAAGCATGATTGATCCACCCCCATGCTTAACAGTTGGACAGAGGTTCTTCTCATTAAATCCTGTTCCCCTTCTTCTCCAAACGTACCTTTGCTCATTCTGGCCAAAAAGTTCAATTTTAACCTCATCGATCCACAGAACTTGTTTCCAAAATGCATCAGGCTTGTCTATATGTTCATTTGCAAAGTTCAAACGCTGATTTTTGTGATGATGACGTAGAAGAGCTTTTCTTCTGATGACTCTTCCATGAAGACCATATTTGTACAAGTATCTCTTTATAGTGGAATATTGTACCACAACTCCAGTGTCTGCCAGATCTTTCCGGAGGGATTGTGTAGTCAAAGGTGGGTTTTGAATTGTTTTTCTCACAATCCTGCGAGCTGTTCTGTCTGATATTTTTCTTGGTCTTCCAGATCTTGCTGTAACTTCCACTGTTCCTGATGACTGCCATTTCTTAATTACATTTCGAACAGAGGATATTGACATCTGAAACGTTTTGCTATCTTCTTATATCCTTCTCCAGCTTTGTGAGCATCAATTATTTACAGTTTCAGATTTCTAGACAACTGCTTAGAAGAACCCGTGGTGCTGATTGTTGGGGCAAGGTCAGATCAGTCTGGGCATTTAAAACCTTTGAGATGACATCACCTGGTCTTCCCAGATGATGACTGAGAACAATCCATGACACTGGCAGGTCTCAGCTTTGTAAAGGGGGCAGTGCATGCTATAAATTCTGCAGGGTGCCCAAACTTTTGCAGACGTCATTTTTTTGTTTTCTGTTATTTTGAAAGTGTAAATGATGGAAATAAAATGTAACTTTTGGTGACATATTATAAGAATGTCTAATCTGTAATTTGATGCCTTTTGGAGATTTTTCCATCTTTCCTTGGCTTCTTTATGCACATTAATACAAATTTTTACCTGGGGTGTCCAAACTTTTGATCCCCACTGTATAGTAGTTGTCTCTTCTCGTTCTCCAATAATCTTATTTAAACATAGGGGACAATGAGCTCAGGTTAAATCTTTAACATTTTATATGACTTAATGTAGGAGATGAATGTAACTCTCCTTTTAATAATTATACTTTTCTTTCCTAATCTTTTAGCATGTCCTCGAACTTGGGATAATATCACCTGTTGGCCGGCCGCAGAAGAAGGACAGCTGGTGGTGCTTCAATGCCCGGAATACTTCAGTTTATTTTCTTCAGGGAAAGTTACCGGTTAGTAAATTCTCTTGTATTTGTCTTTCTTGTAGTATCAGGGGGGACGATACTTCTACGGTGTATTCCTATTATCAGCTCAGATGTTTGTGCTCCAGGGTTCAACCTCTTCCTCAGATTTTGGGATAAGATGTTAATTTAATGCGATACGTGAAGAGATGAGGTTACACGTTAACCGGTCGCTACCACCTTAGCGGATCATAGACAATTATAAATTAGAAGAAATAAGGTGCCGTAAAACTTAACTGTTACTAGTTATCAAAATAAAATATACCGCAAATTAGTGTTCAGTTACCAGTCACCAAAATATGTATAAAAACTTGGAAATAGATCTTAATAACTGTAAGTACTCCTGTACTCAAGAATAACACTTATTACAGTATGCTCAATAGAGATGTAAAGCAGTTTAGAACCAAAAATAAATATATCATGGTCAATCCCTGTGCACATAGCCCAACGTGTTTCTGTTACGGTCTGAATATTAGAAACGGTCTGGACATCCTCAGGGGTGTAAATAGCGTAAGGGGTATTATATAGAAGGAACAGTCAGAAAGCAAATGTAAATAAAGAGCAGCCAAAAGGTCAGGTAAGAGGATAGCCATAGTAGTGTGCTCAGTTACTAGTTGGGGTAGTGATAATTACTAGTTGGGGTAGCAAATCGAAGCTGACAAACCCGAATTCGTTACGAATATCATGAAAAATTCAATTTGCAACTAATGCGAATATCGCCACGATTCTATTGTGCAAATTGCTTTATTAAACTCCATTTAGTGCGGTCCAGGCTTTAGGGCATCTAAATTGGAGGATCCACATGTGAGGACAAGGGCCAAGGAACTCTGGGAAGGCGCGAACAAGCGTAGGTTGGATGACCCTGAATCACATGCAGGATGCAGCCTATCAGCAGTCAGTCACCCCTGTGATGTCACAGCCCTATATAATTGGCAGCCATATTCTGGATCGTCACTTCATCCTTTCATTGCCGAGAGATAGGACAGCGCTGTGTGTGTGTTACACAGAAAAGCTTTTTCCAACAGCGTTTCACCTCCTAGTCACATCAGCGTTCTGGTTTTACTGCAGCCATTAACCTCCCAGTCACTTTCTTCAGCATAGTATTACAGAGAGGGGCAGAGAGCTGTGTGTTGCCTCATACATTTCAACAAGCTGCATCAACTTCATAAACCTTAGCAGAGGAGGCAGGAATAATTTTTCAGCGTAATTCATTGTCTTTGTTCCACAACAAATCATCTGCTGGTCCTTTCCTAATAGTCTTTCCTGGTGTTGTGCAAAAATACCGTTTTTTTTTTAAAGCATACTGTGGCGCATTTTTCAGCCCTCATAAGTGCATACCACATACCTACATCTGAGTAGTGTACTATTTTGTACCTGTTAATCTGTCAAGGGCCTAGATACTGTGAAAGTCCAGGCAAAAGTACTCACCTGCTGGTGTTGTAGACAAATACTGTTTTAAGCGTAGTGGAGCGTATTGTACTCCCCTCATATACGCACTAATTATGTCAGGCAGAGAAGTGCCAGGACATGCACAGAGGAGTGGCAGAGGCCTAAATTCATCAGGCAGAGGTCGCAGCAGACTAGGGGCGGGTGGCAGCAGGAATCGCAGCGAGAGGCCTGAGCTCCCGTTATCAGCCAGCAGTCGTGTCTCCACCAGCAACCCATCTGCCATCATCGATTGGTTAACACGCTCATCCACATCATCACAAGTGACATCTGACACCCCCAGTCAACAGTCGGTGGGTTCCTCAGACACAACCCTCAGTTGGCATTGCCGGAGAGCAGTCTCTGTCCTCCCATTGCCTTTGTCCTATGCTTTTCCCTCCCCTAAAGAAGTATCTTATGCTGTGGGTTCAGCTCCACTATTTAATAGATGACAGTAAGCAGCTACTGGACAGCCAAGAAGGGGAGGAGACATGCGCTGCTTCCTCCGTTAGGCGGCCAAGTAGTGATGCGGAGAGTGATGTGGGAGGTGGTGTTGCAAGGGTTCACGGTCCTGAAGCATACACTGTTTAGGAACCTGAGGAGGACATCAGTGACGTGCACACACCTGTTGATGATGATGAAGCCGATCGCAATTGGGAGCCGGGTGCAGAAGGGGCTTCATCATCATCATCAGGAGAAGAGGGTTGCAGGTTGCCCGTGAGAAAGCAGCTGAGCCAGCAACGCGGTAGCACGGTTGGCAGTCAGCATGGTGGCAGAAGTGGAAATTCTGGAGACAAACGTGCCCGGGGGAGACCACCTGCTTCGCGGCAGCCTACCTTTCCAGGAGGTAGTGCAACAGGGGTTCCTGGAGACGGCACCAGTAGCAGTCAATTAGTGCAGACTGTTGGGCAGAAAATCAGCTACTCCGCGGTGTCCTTCTGTTGCTCCAGATTCTCCTCCTACTTTTAGTCAGTCATTCCACCAACAATCCATCGGCGAAGCCATTTCCAAGAGACAACAGCATGCGCCCACTCATCCATTGGCACAGAAGCTTAATGTGCTCCTGTCAAAGTTGCTGGTGTTGCAGTTCCTCCCTTTTCAAGTGGTGGACTCTGCACCTTTCAGAGAACTGATGGTTTGTGCCGAGCCGAGGTAGAGTCCCAAGCCGTCATTTCTTTGCAAAGAAGCTAGTACCAGCCCTGCACAAATTTGTGGAAGACAAGGTGGGCCAGTCCTTGAGCTTGTCGGTGTGTACCAAAGTGCATGGCAGCGCCGACGTGTGGAGCTGTAACTATGGTCATGGACAATACATGTCCTTTACGGCTCACTGGGTAAATGTGGTTCCCGCACAGCCACAACAGCAACTTGGACAGGTCACGCAGCTTCCTCCTCCATGCTCTCAGGCCGTTGGTCCTGGTACAGTGTGCGACTCCGCCTCTTCATCCTCCACCGTGTCCTCAGCCTCCACTGCCCAGACAAGTCTCAGTGCCCCTCCAGCATACCATATGTGCAGGGCACGGCGGTGTCACGCTGTTCTTCACATGGTTTGCCTGAGCAAACGGAGTCACACAGGGGAGGAACTGCTAAAAGTAATTCGTAAAGAAATTGGAGCATGGCTTACTCCACGAAATCTGGAAATGGGAACCATGGTGACCGACAATGGGAAGAACATCTTGTCTGCACTGCGACAGGGAAGGCTGAGCCATGCACCCTGCATAGGCACACGTGTTGAATCTGGTTGGCAAGCAGTTCCTGAAGTGTTCCCCCATTTGCAAGACATCCTAACAAGGGGAAGGAAACTGTGCATGCACTTCAGCCACTCGTACACCGCCAAGCACACCCTCCTTGAGCTGCAGCGTCAGAACAATATCCCCTGACATAGTCTGATTTGTGATGTTGCCACACGTTGGAATTCCACCCTCCATATGTTGGACGGACTATATGAACAAAGAAAAGCCATCACCGATTTCCTGATGATCCAAGCGGATAGGAGGACTAGCGTGTGTAACTTCAATGTCAACCAGTGGCAGCTCATACGTGACACCTGCCGTTTGCTGAGGCCCTTTGAGGAAGCCACATTATTTGTAAGTCACCAGGATTACGGGATGAACGACGTCATTCCACTGCTTCATTTCCTACAACAGATGGTGGAAACGATGGCTGGTCAAGGCACTGGAGACGTGGCGCCTACATCTCACGGCCAAATGAGCCCTGTGGGGGCTGAACTGGAGGAGGAGGAGGGGCACAGTGGTGCACAGTTTAGGTTTCACCAAATGGGCGGTTTTTCTAGTCATCTGACAGGAGACGAGGAGCAGGAGCAGCTAGAGGGTTATGAGGAAGATGAGACAGAGGACCCAGACACACCGTGTCAGTATAAAGTGGAGATGGAGGCAGGGAGTCCCTCCGAGTCACTTGCCCAAATGGCACGATGCATGCTCACTTGCTTGCGTAATGACCGCCGAATTGTCACCATTCGGCAGCGGGATGGCTTCTGGCTCTCAACCTTATTGGATCCTTGCTACCGCCACAAAATGGGGGCCTTTTTAACACCCACTGAGAGGGAAGACAAACTGACCAACTACAGAGACATCCTACGTAGTCAGTTGGCGGCTGCTTATCTGCGCCATTGTCCATTGTCTTGGAGGTCTGACTCGGGGGGCCCTCTGCGCTTACCCTCCACTGCCATGGCTGCTGGGGAGGGGTGGGGTGGCAGGAGCAGTACCAGCTCCATCAGCAGCAGCCTGAGTCTACAGTCACTGATGAGTATCTTTCTTCACCCGCAAAGTGAAGCAACTCATCAGCAGGTAGACCTGGAGCAGTACCTGAACCAACAGGTGGTGGCATACCTTGACATGGCCATGGCAACACACCTTGAAGATCCGCTGGACTTCTGGGCAGCCAAACTTGATTTGTGGCTTCAACTAGCAGAGTTTGCCCTGGAGAAGCTGTCCTGCCCAGCCAGTAGTGTGCCATCAGAGCGGGTGTTTAGTGCGGTGGGGGCCATAGTCACACCAAGGAGAATTCGTCTGTCGACAAAAAATGTGGAGAGACTGACCTTTGTGAAGATGAATCAGGCATGGATCAGCCAGGATTTCCACCCACCAATGCCTGATGTACGAGAGTAGATTGACCATGGTGCCACACCAAAACTCCACAAATATGAATAGTGCTAAACAGATTTAAGGCGCTGCTCCCCAGTTACAAACATTCCTCCGCATCAGACCTTTTTTCACCTACCTTCGTCACCAGGTACTGGTATTGCCACCAGCCGCACCACTCTGTCGCCTGGTCACTTTCAGGACTCCTTATGCTGCTGCTGCCACCTCCAGGCTGTGCCATTCAGCCACTATATGGTCTCCTCATGCTTCAGCCACCTCCAGGCTGTGCCATTCAGCCACTTTATGGTTTATTCATGCTGCTGGGCCTGGGACATTACCTAAAAATATTTTACCCCTACGATATTTACACCCCTGAGGATATTCGACCGCTTCTAATAATCAGGCCGTAACAGAAACGCGTTGGGATATGTGCACAGGGGTTGATTATTTACTTTTGGTTCTAAACTGATTTACATTTATCTGTTATTCTTGAGTACAGAAGTACTTACAGTTATTAAGATCTATTTCCAAGTTTTTATACATATTTTGGTGATTGGTAACTGAACACTATTTTGTGGTGTATTTTATCTTGATAACCAGTAACCGTTAAGTTTTACGGCACCTTATTTTTTCTAACTTATAATTGTGTAAGATGTTAATTTCTCACTTTTACCATTGGCAACCAGTTAATTTCATATTCGTTGATTCTTAGCGAGGGGATGCTTCCATTTATGGGCCGACTTTAGGATTGTGATATCTCCGGTCAACGGGGTCAAAGGTGTCATAGAAGTCCCTGCTGAAAGGAAACGTGACCAATGGAGCGATAGCTTAGATTTGTGACTCTCCATGGATCTTAATAGAATTTTTTACATTATGGTCACTGTATTTTGGTATTATTTAAGCACTATATGGCGGTATTTACTTTGTGCATTGTATGGCGCTGCTACCTAGGTAATGTTCTTACTTTGTACGGTGACACTGTATACCATGTTAATATAGGTAGCTATAAAAAAGTATTTTTTGGCCTATATTTGGCACTTATTTTTTGCATTTTTACCAGAGATTTATTACTATTAGGCACTATTTGGGGTAGAATTATCTAGCTTAGGGCTCGTTCTCACTACCAATATTCCCCCCTCCCCCATATTTCCTTATAGATTCTTCCTTCAGGATGTCTAGCAGTGGAGATGTCTAGCAGCGGAGTACCCTTTTTAATGTGTTCATTCTTCCAGCAGATACCAATTCCATGTCAGAAGTTCCTTTATGGAACTTCCGTAGTGTGAACTGAGCAGCAAAATCCCATTGGGGGAGATTTATCAGTTCCGTAGTGTGAACTGAGCAGCAAAATCCCATTGGGGGAGATTTATCAAAACTTTAAAAAATAAAATAAGCGATCTGATTGGTTGGGTATCTGGTTACTTTTCCTCAGCACAAGTCTTGATGAATCTCCCCTAATGAGATCAATTGGAGTCTATTGTAAGTGGAATCAGCATGGAATGTACATGTGGTATTTCCGCTGTGTGAACTGGCCCTACAAAAGCCTAAGAAACCTCCCCCTATGATGTTGGTAATCGCAAACCATATGGAGGATCTTCATCCTCGTAAACATATTTATACATTTCTATAATGTTCATGAAGATGAGACGTGTAGATTAGTCGGTACTTGTGGACATAGAGGACTTCTTCTCATACTCGGGTTTAGTAGAACTCATCATGACTGGAGACCTATGTACTAAAATACATACAAAATCATAATAAAAAAAAGTCCTCAGAACATACAGCCGGTGATGGCTACATGAGCATGAAACCCACTTCTGGC
Source organism: Hyla sarda (assembly GCF_029499605.1). Lineage (NCBI taxonomy): Eukaryota > Metazoa > Chordata > Amphibia > Anura > Hylidae > Hyla > Hyla sarda. The sequence continues at coordinate 8,287,021 of NC_079193.1, read as the reverse complement.
CTGTGGCCCCTAGCAATAAGACCCATTCAGGACTAGTCAGAGGTTTCTAGACATTGGACTCTAAGACTCTTCACCCCTTTAGAATCCAATTTAGCGTCGAGTCTCACGTATCTTCCATCTCCTTCTTCCCAGCGCGTCAGCCGCGTCTCGGATTTCTGCGGAGATTTCGTGTGTGTTGGCAGCGATGTCAGGATCACACTTGAAGCTTTCTCCTTTGATACAGAACGCGGCGTTGAACAAGGGCATCGGCTTGTACTCCTTTTGTTTGCTTCTTTACCCAGACGCTGTCTCTCTGCCAGGGAACATTCATTTCTTCCTGAAGGTTTGTAACATGTGCCGGGCAGTGGAGAGACCAGTTCATTGAAATTCCTTAATCAAAGAAGAAAAGCTCTTTGATAGGAATTCCAAACTATTTAATGAATCCACATTATTTTCGGGCCATCGGGGCGGCTATTATTATAGAGCGAACATGGAGTGCCTCTTGATTTTGTAAAACCACTAGGTCTTTGTGAATAGGACATTGGGGTGTGAGTGACTACTTCATCTAAGGGTAAAATAAGAAAAAGTTATATACTGATTAAAAACGACTTAACTTTTCGGATGACTGAAGATCCATGTGTACGAGAACAAAGAGCCATTGTTAGGTCTAATTAAGATTTAGGGCCAAGACCCCATAGCCAGTAAGGTAATACAGACCCCATATCAGAATAATAAATTAATACAGGCCCCAGACCAGACCTCTAAACTAATACAGGACCCAGACCAGACCCCTAAACTAATAAAGAACCCAGACCAGATGCCTAAACTAATACAGACCTAAGACCAGACCCACAAACTAATACAGGCCATAGACCAGACCCCTAAACTAATACAGGCCCCAGAACAGACCCTAAACCCCAGACCAGACCCCTAAACTAATACAGACCTAAGACCAGACCCACAAACTAATACAGACCCCAGACCCCTAAACTAATACAGACCCAACCCCTAAACTAATACAGACCCCAGACCAGACCCTTAAATTAATACAGACCCGAGACCAGATCCCTAAGCTAATTCATACCTTAGATCAGACACCTAAACTAATACAAACCCCAGACAAGACCCCTAAACTAATACAGACATATAGACCCCATACCCGACCCCCTAAACTAATACAGACTGTACACCAGATCCCTAAACTAATACAGACCCCACACCAGACCCCTTAAACTAATAAAGATCCCATACATTTAAACTAATAGAGATCTTACACCAGACCTCTAAACTAATACATACCCAAGACCGGACCCCTAAACTAATACAGGTCCCAGATCAGACCTCTAAACTAATACAGACTCCAGACCAGACCCCTAAACTAATACAGTCCCCAGACCAGACCCCTAAATTAATACAGACCCAATAACAGACCCCAAAACTAATACAGACCCCAGAACAGACCCCTAAACTAATACAGACCCCAGACCAGACCCCTAAACTAATACAGTCCCCAGACCAGACCCCTAAACTAATACAGACCCCAGACCAGACCCCTAAACTAATACAGACCCCAGAACAGACCCCTAAACTAATACAGACCCCATACCAGACCCCTAAACTAATACAGACCCCAGACGAGACCCCTAAACTAATACAGACCCTAGACCAGACCCCTAAAATAATACAGACTCCAGACCAGACCCCTAAACTAATACAGACCCCAGACCCCTAAACTAATACAGACTCCAGACCAGACCCCTAAACTAATTCAGACCCCAGACCAGACCCCCAAACTAATACAGACCCCAGACCAGACCCCTAAACTAATACAGACCACAGACCCCCAAACTAATGAATTGGGGGTTGGCAGATATTTCCATGTAATTTTTTTGTTGAGCTAAATAAATGGTAAATAAAAAATGTTTAAATATATTTTATTTAAATAATACATTTAAAAGGGTACTCCGGTGGAAAACTTTTTTTATTTATTTTAATAACTGGTGCCAAAAAGTTAAACAGATTTGTAACTTACTACTATTAAAAAATCTTAATCCTTCCAGTACTTATTAGCTGCTGAATACTACAGAGGAAATTATTTTCTTTTTGGAACACAGAGCTCTCTGCTGACATCACGAGCACAGTGCTCTCTGCTGACATCTCTGTCCATTTTAGGAACTGTCCAGAGCAGCATATGTTTACTATGGGGATTTTCTCCTACTCTGGACAGTTCTTAAAATGGACAGAGATGTCAGCAGAGAGCACTGTGCTCGTGATGTCAGCAGAGAGCTATGTGTTCCAAAAAGAAAATAATTTCCTCTGTAGTATTCAGCAGCCAATAAATAGTGGAAGGATTAAGATTTTTTTTTTAATAGAAGTAATTTACAAATCTGTTTAACTTTCTGGCAACAGTTGGTTTAAAAAAAAAAATAAAAAAGTTTTCCACCGGAGTACCCCTTTAATGATGTAATGTTTTTTTATATTACTTTTCAATTAGCCAACTTAAAAAATCTCTGTTTCTCCAAACCAAATATTGTTAATAATTCAAAGCGTAAAACTAAAATTGTCGTTTACGCTAATCCCCTGGAACATGACAGGTGCGTCCTTTCATCTCCCAGAAAAGTGACCTACATAAAATACTCCGCTCCCTAATCGTTTTATTCTTCCCTTTTTTTCCAACTTTTACTTTGGCAAAGTCACTGAAGGAAAAATCAAGAAGCAGCAATTGCAGGAATCTTGTAATAGTAATGTGTTTCTGGGAGGGGAGAGGAGGGGGATGGAGACGAAGGTTTGGAAGTCTACTGGATGTCAGATGGATGAAGCTAAACAAGACTGACAGCGCAAATAATACAGAAGTAAAGAGTTCTGTGCCTAAGAGGACGGCCGGACGGCCTCCACCTGGGATTCAAGGACCGAGACGGGTAAATGCTGCAAGAAAAGAAACGATGCTGCCGATTTTATTTTATTTTTATATATAACATTTTATGTGCAGTATTAAGTTTCGTGAAATATGGAAAGTATTCAAATCTAAAAACACAAAAATATTCCTCCATAATCGTCTCCTATGATGCCCCCTTCAGATGACCTCTTTGTTTAAAGGGGTATTCCAGGAAAAACCTTTTTTTTATATATATATATATATATATATATATATATATATATATATATATATATACATATACATATATATATATATATATATATATATATCAACTGGCTCCAGAAAGTTAAACAGATTTGTAAATTACTTCTATTAAAAAAAAATCTTAATCCTTTCAGTACTTATGAGCTTCTGAAGTTTAGGTTGTTCTTTTCTGTCTAAGTGCTCTCTGATGACACCTGTCTCGGGAACCACCCCAGTTTAGAAGAGGTTTTCTATGGGAATTTGCTTCTAAACTGGGCGTTTCCCGAGACAGGTGTCATCAGAGAGAACTTAGACAGAAAAGAACAACCTTAACTTCAGAAGCTCATAAGTACTGAAAGGATTAAGATTTTTTAATAGAAGTGATTTACAAATCTGTTTAACTTTCTGGAACCAGTTGATATATATAAATATATAAAAAAAAAATTTTCCTGGAATACCCCTTTAAAGTTTCTTTCTGAATTATTAGAAGCTGCGCTAGTATGCGATTTTTTCCATGCATTTTTTTTTTTTTTGCCAGGTTTAAAGGGGTACTCCGGCACTAAGACATCTTATCCCCTAGCCAAAGGATAGGGGATAAGATGCCTGATCGCGGGGGTCCCGCCACTGGGGACCCCCGTGATCTCCCAAGCCGCACCCCGTTAGAATCAGTCCCCGGAGCGCGCTCGCTCCGGGTCTGATTACTAGCGATCACGGGGACGGAGCGTAGTGACATCTCGGCTCCGCCCCCTCAATGCAAGCCTATGGAGGGGGCGTGTCACGCCCCCTCCATAGGCTTGCATTGAGGGGGCGGAGCGTGACGTGACACGGGGCGGAGCAGTGACGTCACTATGCTCCGTCCCCGTGATCGCTAGTAATCAGAACCGGAGCGAGCGCACTCCGGGGTGCGGCTTGGAAGATCACGGGGTCCCCAGCGGCGGGACCCCCGCGGTCAGGCATCTTATCCCCTATCCAAAGGATAAGGGATAAGATGTCTTAGCGCCGTAGTATCCCTTTAAGTGCATTTTTTTGTCAACCGGTTTTCCAATGAAAAGGTGTCTATCTGTATCCCTGGGGTCCCTTACCTCACCAAAGGATAGGGGATGAGATGTCTTATCGCGAGGGGTCTGTCCGCTGGGAACCCCCCAGCGTGCGATCTCCGGCCCGGCATACCGGCCTTCTGATCACGGAGGCTTCGAGCTTCCGTGTTTTTGTCGTCGCACCATGCCCCCTCCATTCATGTCTATGGGAAGGGGAGTATTACTATGTACTAGCCTCCTCCCATAGACTTGAATGAAAGGTGTGAAAGCTGTGGTCGCCTGTCATCTGGCACCGAGCAGGGGTGTCATGACGAAGATCGCAGGGGATCCCACCGGCCGGACCCCCATAATCAGATATCTTATCCCCTTATGTCCTTTTGGATAGGGGATAAAATGTTAATGCGTAACTGTCATATAGAAAAAAAAAAGAAAAAAGAAAGAAGTTATGTTACTCACTACCTAATCCTGATCATGTACATATTATTTTTATATGTCTAGGACCTATGGATCCCTAACATATAGCATTTATATGTTGCTCACTTGCTTTGTCTTTTTGCCTCGTGGAGGGGGCGTGTCCATCTCTCTCCCTCACTGTGATGACTCATCTGCTCTGAGTCTGGGAGCAGCCTGGCAGTCTGCGAATCGCTGCACAGTAGTTTTTATACATACATTTTCTATCTGTTCCTAGTAAAGCTGGATGCTAATCAACATAGCTCTCACTATGTGTGTGTCATTCAGCTTTCACAGACTCCTGAATGTCTGGGTGCGATGTGGAACATCTCTGAGAAATTTATGAAACTGACGCAAAGGTAACTCAAAATTAAAGGGGTACTCCGCTGCTCAGTGTTTGGAACAAACTGTTCCGAACGTTGGAGTTGGGAGCTTGTGACGTCATAGCCTTGCCCCCTCATGACATCACGCCCCGCCATGCCCCCCTGACATCGCTCGTGACCTCATAGCCCCACCCCCTCAATGCAAGTCTATGGGAGGGGGCGTGACAGCCCTCACGCCCCCTCCCATAGACTTGCATTGAGGGGGTGGGGCATGACATCATGAGGGGGTGGGGTTATGACATCAAAAGCTCCCGGTGTCGGCTCCAGCGTTCAGAACAGTTTGTTCCAAATGCTGAGCAGCGGAGTACCCCTTTAACTTTGCATTGCATGAAGGAAAACAATCAGACATAACATAAAAAACAATAAAGTATAGCACAAAATCAGAGATATACAATATGAATATAGGTCTCACGTACCCAAAAGCAAACTTGCGGCTTACTCTAATCTTCGCCCTAGCGGTTGTTGGGTACCTTTAGCTGGTGCACATTGAACAGATAAGGCCCATACAAATTCCTGCTCCCCTATGTTACATATAGAAGGCTTCCTCTGTGTCCTCTCTTTTTTTCCTGGCTCAGCTGGAACCAAAAAAATACAAGATGGCACATGTCCACAAAACTCCTCCCTCACCAGCTTAAGTCACTGCTCAGTTCATTTGCTTGTGCAGTCTGCCATCTACTGGACACTACATGGAATTGCAGGATAATACCAGCATGCCCGGACAGCCTTTGGCTGGTGGGGGTCCGACTACTGATATTTCCCAGTAAAGTAACCATGGCGTTTAAGTGCCACATCCCCTTCTTTGATAACCAAGCACAGAGACATACCTGTAGCACAGAGACATACCTGTAGCACAGAGACATACCTGTAGCACAGAGACATACCTGTAGCACAGAGACATACCATTACTTTTTCATGATATAGTAGAGATTAATATCCGAGAATAATGTAGAGTTTTTTGTGCTCACCTGTTTTAACTTATGTGACATCCAAGTGTTTTTAGCCATACTGATTGTGGTTCCATCACCTGAAATGATTTCTTATTGCTGCCTACATTTTCCATGAATCCACTGACTTTGCAGAGAGAGGGGATGGAGTCTAATCATTGCAATTCACCTAATGAGACCAGCCTAATCAACTGACTAGACTTCAGTAACCGGAAGTGTACTGCTGAGACACATAAGTGGGTTGGTGTCAGTTCACACTACACACAGTTTTGATTTGTTTTTATTAATTAGAGCGTGTTTTTTAGAGGGATATTGCCATGAGGTGATCACATAGAGATTGCAGCAGCAGTATACAAATAGAGCTGGAGGTGAGGTTTATTGCTATTATACGTCCTAATCCTGTAGAGATAGCAGCAGTATACAGATAAAGCTGGAGGATAGGTGTATAACTACTATATATCCTGATCCCATAGATATAGTAGCAGTATACAGATAGAGCTGTAGGGGAGGTGTATAACTACTATATATACTGATCCCATAGAGATAGCAGCAGTATACAGACAGAGCTGGAGGGGAGGTGTATAACTATTATATATCCTCATCCCATAGAGATAGCAGCAGTATACAGATAGAGCTGGAGGGGAGGTTTATAACTATTATATATCCTGATCCCATAGAGATAGCAGCAGTATACAGACAGAGCTGGAGGGGAGGTTTATAACTATTATATATCCTCATCCCATAGAGATAGCAGCAGTATACAGATAGAGCTGGAGGGGATCTTACATTGGATCTTACGTCCTGATATATTCAGTATTCGCAGATAAGTCCGCAGACCATAAACCTGTCACGCGTGCGATTGACCGGCGATTGGTTTCGAGGTCAGTGGAGGATATGTCATCAGAATCGTACCGTGTTGGCGCAGTGCTGTACGCGCGCAGACCGCTGTGCCGCCTCTTTGGGGATTCTTGTTTTATGGCTTAGAAAACTAAAAGCTTTGAACTCCCCATAGTCCGTCTGTAAAAAGCTCCGCAGCCGGCTGATAATCCCACATACCGTCTCCATGGCTCACCGCCGCGCACATCTCATTCCATTATCGGGGTCATAGTATGGGCGGCCGATGAGTAATACAGCGTCATTTATTAGGTGCCATCTACTGCAATATCTGATTGGCACTGTTTCCTAACTAGGGCACCGCCAGATGTTGGAAAACTACAACTCCCAGAATTCCCGGATAGCCAACGGCTGTCCAGGCATGGTGGAAGTTGTAGTTTTGCATCAGCTGGAGGCACCCTGGTCTTGTAAACACTGCCATATAGGGGTATAACTGCTGTATATCCAGATCCCATAGAGACAGCAGCAGTATACAGATAGTGCTGGAGGGGAGGTGTATAACATCTGTATATCCTGATCTAATACAGATGAGAGCAGCAGTATACAGATAGAGCTGGAGGGGAGGTGTATAACATCTGTATATCCTGATCTAATACAGATGAGAGCAGCAGTATACAGATAGAGCTGGAGGGGAGGTGTATAACATCTGTAAATCCTATCTAATACAGATGGGAGCAGCAGTATACAGATAGAGCTGGAGGGGAGGTGTATAACATCTGTATATCCTGATCTAATACAGATGAGAGCAGCAGTATACAGATAGAGCTGGAGGGGAGGTGTATAACATCTGTATATCCTGATCTAATACAGATGAGAGCAGCAGTATACAGATAGAGCTGGAGGGGAGGTGTATAACATCTGTATATCCTGATCCCATAGAGACAGCAGCAGTATACAGATAGAGCTGGAGAGGAGTTGTATAACTACTGTATATCCTGTTCCCATACAGACAGCAGCAGTATACAGATAGAGCTGGAGAGGAGGTGTATAACTACTGTATATCCTGTTCCCATACAGATAGCAGCAGTATACAGATAGAGCTGGAGGGGAGGTGTATAACATCTGTATATCCTGATCTAATACAGATGAGAGCAGCAGTATACAGATAGAACTGGAGAGGAGTTGTATAACTACTGTATATCCTGTTTCCATACAGATAGCAGCAGTATACAGATAGAGCTGGAGAGGAGGTGTATAACTACTGTATATCCTGTTCCCATACAGATAGCAGCAGTATACAGATAGAGCTGCCGGGCGACCACAGGGCCGGCGGCGTGTGACGTCACGCTCCGCCCCTCAATGCAGGCGTATGGGAGGGGGTGTGACAGCTATCACGCCCCCTCCCGTAGGTTTGCATTGAGGGGCGGAGCGTGATGTCACACGCCGCCGGCCCTGTGGTCGCCGGTAATCAGACCCAGAGCGAACACGCTCCGGGGACTGATTACAAACGGGGTGCCGTGTGCAAGATCACGGGGGTCCCCAGCGGCAGGACTCCCGCGATCAGGCATCTTATCCCCTGTCCTTTGGATGGGGATAAGATGTCTAAGCACCGGAGAACCCCTTTAAGGCAATAATAATGCCGCCATAGGAGCTCCATGGAGTTGGCGGCCATTTTCCACAATGGATGAAGAACATTTTTATTGAAGGAATTTTCTGGCTTCGTCCTCGCGGTCAGAACCTTCATTTAGATAAACCCTGAAGATCATCCGTCAGATCCTTTGTAATATATTTTGGTCGTACGCGCTTTGCGGCACATATACTTGGCATTCACGGTGAGATGCGGAGGAATTCGCTGTATGGGGATTTACATACCATTCGGTTTCCTTAAAACTCGCTTGTGTTTGACATTTATGAAGAGAAGTATAAAACCGCGGAATCCGGAGAGCGAATCCGTCATGTGATCTGGTCTTCAAGGAATTTAAAGGGGCACTCCGGTCAAAAACTATATATATATTTTTTTTTAAAATCAACTGGTGCCAGAAAATTAAACAGATTTGTAAGTTACTTCTATTAAAAAATCTTAATCCTTCCTGTACTTATTAGCTGCTGAATACTACAGAGGAAATGGTTTTCTTTTTGGAACACAGAACTCTCTGCTGACATCACGAGCACAGTGCTCTCTGCTGACATCTCTGTCCATTTTTAGGAACTGTCCAGAGCAGCATATGTTTTCTATGGGGATTTCCTTTTACTCTGGACAGTTCCTAAAACGGACAGAAGTGTCAGCAGAGAGCACTGTGCTCGTGATGTCAGCAGAGAGCTTTGTGTTCCAAAAAGAAAAGAATTTACTCTGTAGTATTCAGCAGCTAATAAGTACTGGAAGGATTAAGATTTTTTTAATAGAAGAAATTTACAAATCTGTTTAACTTTCTGGCACCAGTTGATTTATAAAAAAAATTTTAAAAAAAGTATTCCACTGGAGTACCCCTTTAATGTCGACTCTTCATAACTTAGTCTGTGACCAAGAATGATTTTAGTGATGACATCACTGCCGTGTTAAACCCGCATGAGAACCCCCAACTCACCAGGTGACATCACACATAGCCGTGGAGAGAACATGGAGTTGTCTGCCCTGATTTAGGCAGTGATCAGCAGTGATCAGCAGGAGAACATGGAAGCAAGTGTTCAGTGTCCCTACAGCACTACCGCAGGAGAAAGGGAGTATTGCATGGTCCACATTGAACTCAATGGGCATTTCTAATGCAGAGCTGCTCTGGGTCCTCCAAGCGGTCTTCATGGCTACTCTCCATCTATATAAGAGGGTTTTAAGTGAAGGGTTGTTAAAGGGGCTGTCTAATTATGAGGACCCCCGTCCTTACACCCTATTAGCAAATTCTGGGTTCGATTTGAGAAGGGGGGGGGGGTCTACTCTTGGTCAGAATAGAGAATGTTTACAATAGTGGTCTCAAACTGTGGCCCTCCAGATGTTGCAAAACTTCAAATCCCTGCATGCCCGGTCTGCCAAAACCCTGTCTGCCTTCTCCAAAGTATCCACACTGTCCCTGAAAGATAAATCAAGGTTTCCCTCTTATGTCATCCCTTTGTGCAGTGGTCTCAAACTCTGGCCCTCCAGATGTTGCAAAACTTCAACTCCCTGCATGCCCGGACAGCCAAAACCCTGTCTGCCTTCTCCAAAGTATCCACACTGTCCATGAAATGTAAATCAAGGCTTCCCTCTTATATCATCCCTTTGTGCAGGGGTCTCAAACTCTGGTCCTCCAGATGTTGCAAAACTTCAACTCGCTGCCTGCCCGGACAGCCAAAACCCTGTCTGCCTTCTCCAAAGTATCAAACACTGTCCATGAAATGTAAATCAAGGCTTCCCTCTTATGTCATCCCTTTGTGCAGTGGTCTCAAACTGTGGCCCTCCAGATGTTGCAAAACTTCAACTCCCAGCATGCCCGGACAACCGTTGGCTGTCCGGGCATGCTGGGAGTTGAAGTTTTGCAACATCTGGAGGGCCACAGTTTGAGACCACTGCTCTACAAGGAGCGTCTATCTCTCTCTCTCTCTCTCTCTCTCTCTGTGGATGACCTATCACAGACATCCTTTTTGATTAAAAATAACTTTATTAGCAATCAGTCGTCAATCACGTATACAATAAATTATACATTCACCGTACATAGCACGACGGCACAATATACAGCACAGGTTCCCTGCACTATATATCATACCACATGCTACACTAACATTACTAAAAACCTTATCAAAAACAACAGTATGAACATAGGGGAATGGAGTCAGGAAAACAGGGGATAGGGAGGGGAGATCACAGGCCCGAAGCTTTATTGAAAGACGAAAAGCACACAAGGGAGATGGAGTTAAAGGGGTACTCGACTGCTAGACATGTTAACCTGTCTGATCGCAGGGGTCCGACCGCTGGTGAACCCTGTGATCTCTGCCGCGGCACCCCAGTCATCCGGTACACGGAGGGAACTCCATGCCGGATGACTGGCGAACACAGCCACCACGCCTCTTCCCATAGGCATGAACGGAAGGGGCGTGGCATGACGTCACGATCACGGAAGCCCCAGGTGTAGCGCCGCAACGTCGGCCCGGACCCCCGCGATCTGACGTGTTATCCCCCTATCCAAACATGCCTAGGGGCAGAGTCCCCCTTTAATCCTCTTCCTCCTCGACGTTCGGACTGTCCCTGATGGAATAGTTCCACAGACATCCTGTTGATTTGAATGGTCACCTTGTAATGCCTCATATTTCCAGAGGTGGCGCCGTGAACCATTGATCACTTGCCCCCAGATTTCCACATAGATTACGGCAAATCTCCTGAATTACTTGATGATAAACGTTCACAGGATATTTACGGCTATTTATTGGTCTTGTTCTTAGGGCCTCTACCCTTAAAGGGGTATTCCGGGCAAAAACATTTTATCCCCTATCCAAAGGATAGGGGATAAGATGTCTGATTGTGGGGGGCCCGCTGCCGAGACCCCCCGCGATCTCCCCGCAGCAGCCCCCATTCTATGCGGGTGCTGAATCTCCAGTTTCGGAAACCTCAGGGGACGTGATGTCACACCACGCCCCCTCCATTCATGTCTATGGGAGGGGGCGTGACGGTCGTCACGCCCCCTCCCATAGACATGAATGGAGGGGGCGTGGCGTGACAGAAATACTGTACAAAATGAGATATTACTGTACAATAACATATATGTCTTATAGACAGTGAGGAGATTTATCAGAACCCGTGTCGAGGAGAAGTTGCCCATAGCAACCAATCAGATCGCTGCTTTCACTTTTCAAAGGCCTCTGTTAAAAATGAAAGAAGCGATCTGATTGGTTGCTATGGGCAACTGGGCAAGTTCTCCTCGGCACAGCTTTTAATAAATCTCCCCCCATGTGTATTGTCAGAGAGTTTCACACATGGAAAGATTAGATACAGTAGCTTAACAGACCGTTTCACACATGATAAGATTAGGTACACAGTGTAGCAAACGGTATCACACATGATGAGGTTAGATACGCATTTAAGCAGACAGAAAGATTAGATACATTAGCTGAACAGACCCAATCACACATGATAAGATTAGGTACACAGTTTAGCAAACGGTATCACACATGATGAGGTTAGATACGCATTTAAGCAGACAGAAAGATTAGATACATTAGCTGAACAGACCCTATCACACATGATAAGGTTAGATACACAGCTTAGCAAACGGTATCACACATGATAAGGTTAGATACACATTTAAGCAGACAGTATCTCACAAGAGAAGGTTAGATACATAGTTTAGCAAACGGTATCACACATGATAAGGTTAGATACACATTTAAGCAGACAGTATCTCACAAGAAGAAATATATTGCCCGGACCTTCCAAGGTAGTGTATTTTAATTATATGAATGATAGAAAACTGGGTCGTACTCCAATAATAATTCAATGGTTATTTATTAAAATGTATAGTGCATTATTCCTCACAGGGCCCTTGTGAGAAGAAACACTTATAATAGGTATACAAAATTACATATATAAAATTAGAATATAGAAATATTATAAAAATGTGACACTGGCATATAGAATAGCTCTATGCTGATGGATTCATATATCGTCTTTAGAGTATTGTAAAGGTATAAATGTCCTTTTGTATGGTAATTAAAGTGGATACTCTGTTACCGGTCCTGGGTGATGTGGCTGTGTCAGCTCCCGTGTCCGGATGGCGGTCAACGGTCCTAGATAGTGCTGTGGCTTTGTCTTTCAAGATCCAGGTGTTTGTGCGGTGTTGGTCGTCCCAGGTTAGTGGCACTGGCGGGTGCCGATGGTGATTCGCCGGGAGGCCGTGCGCTGGCAGGCGCTGTTGGAAATTTGTCAGGAGACCAAGCGCTGGCAGGCGCTGATGGTATCAATCTCCTCACCGCTGGACTTGGAAGCCGGAGACTACACGCTGGGTAGATGAAGCTTGCCTCGTGTAGATGGCGTGTGACGTCAGCTTGAGCCGGAGCTGACCAGGTAAAATCAGGACCGGACACTAGTCTAGGTCGACTAATGCGTGAGGAATCCACAATGTGATGGATTTGCTCCGTAAACTAGAGCTTGAATTCATAAAGAGCATAAATGCCAGTGTACAAAGTCAATGCATAAGACTAGACGCGTTTCAGGGTTCTCAGATACGACCCTTTCCTCAGTAGTCATAATGGTTAAAAGCAATATTTGTCTATTTATAGGAGTACGAATCCCATAATTCAACAGTGTTCTAAGTGATAACAGAAACATGAAATGGATGATCAAAATAAGGAATTACCTAGAGAGCAAAAGTGAATGTGAATACCGTCAAAGGACGGAAAATAGATAATATGTATGAGTGAAACTAACTGAACTTAGTATCTGATTACAATTTAGTATCTTTCCCACAATAACGATGAAGATAATAATGATGGAATTAAAATGTATATAAAAATAAAAATAAAAATAAGAATAAGAATAAAACAAAGATGAGGGTGTAGTTCCAGATGGAAATAAAAACAAAAATATAATTAAAATCTAATGAAAAAGGTAAAAATGAAAAATGAAAAATAAATAAAATAAAGGATAATAGATAATATGTAAATAAAAAAGGGGATTGGATAAATTGCATAAATAGATGGATAATGGTAGAATGGATACAAAATGTAAAGGAAAAAGAGATATACGAAAATAGAAATAAAAATAAAAATAAAAATAAAATAAGAATAGAAAGAAATATAAGTGTGAATGGAAAGAAATGAATAAAATAATTAAAAATTAAAAATTAAAAGTGGAATAAAAATAAAGATAATGATAATGATAATAATTCACATTCACACTTATCTTTCTATTCCTTTATTTTTATCTTTATTTTTATTCCACTTTTAATTTTTAATTTTTAATTATTTTATTCATTTCTTTCCATTCACACTTATATTTCTTTCTATTCTTATTTTATTTTTATTTTTATTTTTATTTCTATTTTCGTATATCTCTTTTTCCTTTACATTTTGTATCCATTCTACCATTATCCATCTATTTATGCAATTTATCCAATCCCCTTTTTTATTTACTTATTATCTATTATCCTTTATTTTATTTATTTTTCATTTTTCATTTTTACCTTTTTCATTAGATTTTAATTATATTTTTGTTTTTATTTCCATCTGGAACTACACCCTCATCTTTGTTTTATTCTTATTCTTATTTTTATTTTTATTTTTATATACATTTTAATTCCATCATTATTATCTTCATCGTTATTGTGGGAAAGATACTAAATTGTAATCAGATACTAAGTTCAGTTAGTTTCACTCATACATATTATCTATTTTCCGTCCTTTGACGGTATTCACATTCACTTTTGCTCTCTAGGTAATTCCTTATTTTGATCATCCATTTCATGTTTCTGTTATCACTTAGAACACTGTTGAATTATGGGATTCGTACTCCTATAAATAGACAAATATTGCTTTTAACCATTATGACTACTGAGGAAAGGGTCGTATCTGAGAACCCTGAAACGCGTCTAGTCTTATGCATTGACTTTGTACACTGGCATTTATGCTCTTTATGAATTCAAGCTCTAGTTTACGGAGCAAATCCATCACATTGTGGATTCCTCACGCATTAGTCGACCTAGACTAGTGTCCGGTCCTGATTTTACCTGGTCAGCTCCGGCTCAAGCTGACGTCACACGCCATCTACACGAGGCAAGCTTCATCTACCCAGCGTGTAGTCTCCGGCTTCCAAGTCCAGCGGTGAGGAGATTGATACCATCAGCGCCTGCCAGCGCTTGGTCTCCTGACAAATTTCCAACAGCGCCTGCCAGCGCACGGCCTCCCGGCGAATCACCATCGGCACCCGCCAGTGCCACTAACCTGGGACGACCAACACCGCACAAACACCTGGATCTTGAAAGACAAAGCCACAGCACTATCTAGGACCGTTGACCGCCATCCGGACACGGGAGCTGACACAGCCACATCACCCAGGACCGGTAACAGAGTATCCACTTTAATTACCATACAAAAGGACATTTATACCTTTACAATACTCTAAAGACGATATATGAATCCATCAGCATAGAGCTATTCTATATGCCAGTGTCACATTTTTATAATATTTCTATATTCTAATTTTATATATGTAATTTTGTATACCTATTATAAGTGTTTCTTCTCACAAGGGCCCTGTGAGGAATAATGCACTATACATTTTAATAAATAACCATTGAATTATTATTGGAGTACGACCCAGTTTTCTATCATTCATATAATTAAAATACACTACCTTGGAAGGTCCGGGCAATATATTTCTTTTTCACATATTTTATTATTTTTGCAACTGTGGTATAGTTGCATGCCCTGTTGACCTCAGGTAGTATTTATACACCAATTGTGAGCTGCACTTGCACCCCCCTTTTTTTTCTTTCTTCTGACTTAGTATCTCACAAGAGAAGGTTAGATACACAGCTTAGCAAACAGTATCACACATGATAAGGTTAGATACACATTTAAGCAGACAGTATCTCACAAGAGAAGGTTAGATACATCGTTTAGCAAACAGTATCACACATGATAAGGTTAGATACACATTTAAGCAGACAGTATCTCACAAGAGAAGGTTAGATACATAGTTTAGCAAACAGTATCACACATGATAAGGTTAGATACACATTTAAGCAGACAGTATCTCACAAGAGAAGGTTAGATACATCGTTTAGCAAACAGTATCACACATGATAAGGTTAGATACACATTTAAGCAGACAGTATCTCACAAGAGAAGGTTAGATACATAGTTTAGCAAACAGTATCACACATAAGGTTAGATACACATTTAAGCAGACAGTATCTCACAAGAGAAGGTTAGATACACAGCTTAGCAAACAGTATCACACATGATAAGGTTAGATACACAGCTTAGCAGACAGTATCACACATAAATGGTTAGGAACAGCAGCTCAGCAGACAGTATCACACATGAAAGATTAGATACACAAGCTCAGCAGACAGTATCACACATGATAAGGTTAGATACACATTTAAGCAGACGGTTTCTCAAAAGAGAAGGTTAGATACACATTTAAGCCAACAGTATCTCACATGACAAGATTAGGTACAGCAGCTGAGCAGACAGTATCACACAGGATATTAGATACACATCTTAGCAAACAGTATCACACCGGATAATATTAGATACACAGCTCACCAGACAGTATCACACATGATAATATTAGATACACAGCTTAGCAGACAGTATCACACAGGATAATATTAGATACACAGCTTAGCAGACAGTATCACACATGATAATATTAGATACACAGCTTAGCAGACAGTATCACACATGATAATATTAGATACACAGCTTAGCAGACAGTATCACACATGATAATATTAGATACACAGCTTAGCAGACAGTATCACACATGATAATATTAGATACACAGCTTAGCAGACAGTATCACACATGATAATATTAGATACACAGCTTAGCAGACAGTATCACACATGATAATATTAGATACACAGCTTAGCAGACAGTATCACACATGATAATATTAGATACACAGCTTAGCAGACAGTATCACACATGATAATATTAGATACACAGCTTAGCAGACAGTATCACACATGATAATATTAGATACACAGCTTAGCAGACAGTATCACACATGATAATATTAGATACACAGCTTAGCAGACAGTATCACACATGATAATATTAGATACACAGCTTAGCAGACAGTATCACACATGATAATATTAGATACACAGCTTAGCAGACAGTATCACACATGATAATATTAGATACACAGCTTAGCAGACAGTATCACACATGATAATATTAGATACACAGCTTAGCAGACAGTATCACACATGATAATATTAGATACACAGCTTAGCAGACAGTATCACACATGATAATATTAGATACACAGCTTAGCAGACAGTATCACACATGATAATATTAGATAC
The DNA here is from genome assembly GCF_029499605.1 of Hyla sarda. Taxonomy (NCBI): domain Eukaryota; kingdom Metazoa; phylum Chordata; class Amphibia; order Anura; family Hylidae; genus Hyla; species Hyla sarda. Next base: position 8,270,272 of record NC_079193.1, on the reverse strand, counting down.
ACAGCTTAGCAGACAGTATCACACATGATAATATTAGATACACAGCTTAGCAGACAGTAAGGTTAAGTTTCCGCTTGGTTTTTTTCTGGCAGTTTTTGGATTTCTGCCACTGCATTTTTTGAGCCAAAGTCAGAAGTGGATCCATAAGGGAGGAGAAGTGTAAGTCCTTCCTTTATATGTATTATTCCTTTTGAATCCACTTCTGGCTTTGGCCCAAAAACTGCCAGAAAAAAACCAAGTGGAAACTTAGCCTTACAAACATAGTGAGATTAGATACAGCAGACTTTATCACACATGATGAGATTGGATACACAGTTTAGCAGAATAGTATCACACATGATACGCTTAGATACGTAGGCTCAACAAATGGTATCGTACATGATAAGATTAGATAAAGCGGCTAAGCAGATGGTATCACACGTGATAAGCTTAGATACACAGACTCAATAGTATTGAACATGATAAAATTAGATACTTGAGCTCAGCCAACAGTATCACACCCAAAACAATTAGATACAGAGGCTGTCACACAATACTTTTGTCTAGCAGACAGTATTACAAATAATAAGCCTAGATACACAGACTATACAGTGTTGCACATGATGAGATACAGTGGCTCAGCCAACAGTATCACACATAATATGATTAGATACAGAGGCCTTTGTGCAAATATCACATAATAGGTTTATATATAGAGCTCAGCAGTGTCACATATATAAGAATACACACAGTATCAAACAGTGTGAGCTTAGATACAGAGTCTCAGAAGCATCATATGATAGGCTTAGATACAGTGGCAGACAGTATCACACATGCAAAGATTACATACACAAGCTAAGCGGATAGTAAAATACATGACTTAGATACATACAAGACTTAGATACACAGTATAGAACATGGAATTGCATATCAGAGGTATAGATACTCTTGATCAGCAAGCAGTATCACACATGACAGGCTTAGATACATGACTCAGAAGACTGTATCTCACATCATAGGCTTAGATATGATTGTTTAGCAGTCTGTATAATGTTGAATATGTTTGCAAACAGCAGTTCAGTTGACAGTATCCCCCAGGATAGGCTTAGATACATGGCTCAGCGGACTGTATCACACATGATAGGCTTAGATACATGGCTCAGCGGTCTGTATAACACATGATAGGCTTAGATACATGGCTCAGCGGACTGTATCATGCATGATAGGCTTAGATACATGGCTCAGCGGTCTGTATAACACATGGTAGGCTTAGATACATGGCTCAGCGGTCTGTATAACACATGATAGGCTTAAATACATGGCTCAGCAGTCTGTATCACACATGATAGGCTTAGATACATTGCTCAGCGGACTGTATCACACATGATAGGCTTAGATACATGACTCAGCGGACTGTTTCACACATGATAGGCTTAGATACATGGCTCATCGGACTGTTTCACACATGATAGGCTTAGATACATGACTCAGCGGACTGTTTCACACATGATAGGCTTAGATACATGGCTCATCGGACTGTTTCACACATGATAGGCTTAGATACATTGCTCAGCAGACTGTATCACACATGATAGGCTTAGATACATGACTCAGCGGACTGTTTCACACATGATAGGCTTAGATACATGGCTCATCGGATTGTTTCACAAATGATAGACTTAGATACATGGCTCAGTGGTCTGTATCACACATGATAGGCTTAGATACATGGCTCATCGGACTGTTTCACACATGATAGGCTTAGATACATGGCTCAGCAGACTGTATCATACATGATAGGCTTAGATACATGACTCAGCGGACTGTTTCACACATGATAGGCTTAGATACATGGCTCAGCAGACTGTATCGCACATAATAGGCTTAGATACATGGCTCAGCGGTCTGTATCACACATGATAGGCTTAGATACATGGCTCAGCGGTCTGTATCACACATGATAGGCTTAGATACATGGCTCAGCAGACTGTATCGCACATAATAGGCTTAGATACATGGCTCAGCGGTCTGTATCACACATGATAGGCTTAGATACATGGCTCAGCGGTCTGTATCACACATGATAGGCTTAGATACATGGCTCAGCAGACTGTATCGCACATAATAGGCTTAGATACATGGCTCAGCGGACTGTATCGCACATAATAGGCTTAGATACACTACATAACCAACATCTCCCACCATTGACTCCATTTCGGGGCCTGTATGCGCCGCTGATGATCTTCGCGTTGAGCCAGAAATCGCTGACTTGAAACTTTCGCACCTGTAAGAATTTGTTCAATTCTATTAAAGTAAAATAGAGATGAAATTTATACAAATCCCCATCGGAAAATAAGTCTGCGAGCGTTTAATCTGTCTTCAAAGAGGCGCTAGTTAACATTCCCGCACCGCGCGCCTCACCGCCAGAACGCCCAAAGGTCACCGCGTCTGTGATTCACCGTATTCTATCCAGAAGCCAATTACCACGGACAATCCCCCCAAATAATAAGAACGAAACCCCCCGAACCGAGATCTATAGGAGAAATATTATTATACATCACCTATATGTAGTAATGTATGTGCACAGTGACCAGCAGAATAGTGAGTGCAGCTCTGGGGTATAATACAGGATATAACTCAGGATCAGTACAGGATAAGTAATGTAATGTATGTACACAGTGACCTCACCAGCAGAATAGCGAGTACAGCTCTGGAGTATAATACAGGATATAACTCAGGATCAGTACAGGATAAGTAATGTAATGTATGTACACAGTGACCTCACCAGCAGAATAGTGAGTGCAGCTCTGGAGTATAATACAGGATATAACTCAGGATCAGTACAGGATAAGTAATGTAATGTATGTACACAGTGATGTCACCAGCAGAATAGTGAGTGCAGCTCTGGAGTATAATACAGGATATAACTCAGGATCAGTACAGGATAAGTAATGTAATGTATATACACAGTGATCTCACCAGCAGAATAGTGAGTACAGCTCTGGAGTATAATACAGGATATAACTCAGGATCAGTACAGGATAAGTAATGTAATGTATGTACACACTGACCTCACCAGCAGAATAGTGAGTACAGCTCTGGAGTATAATACAGGATATAACTCAGGATCAGTACAGGATAAGTAATGTAATGTATGTACACAGTGATGTCACCAGCAGAATAGTGAGTGCAGCCCTGGAGTATAATACAGGATATAACTCAGGATCAGTACAGGATAAGTAATGTAATGTATGTACACAGTGATGTCACCAGCAGAATAGTGAGTGCAGCCCTGGAGTATAATACTGTATCTTAACCCATTGAACCCTTTCCATTTCAATTGGTTTTATATATATAAAAGAAAGAAGAATGTCCAGCGCACACACGGATAAAACTGAGCTGCTTTATTGCATAGTTGCCATGGGAAACATCGGACTAAGGCCTTGCTGGCCGAAACGCGTCACGTTACCTGAGTGTCCGATGTTTCCCATGGCAACTATGCAATAAAGCAGCTCAGTTTTATCCGTGTGTGCGCTGGACATTCTTCTTTCTTTGCATTTCTCTGGATCCAGTCCTGGTCCTGTCCGTGCGCTGAAGCCTGGGGTAGAGCTGGTTCGACTTGCTTGTACCGTTTTATATATATATATATATATTCGTGGCTTATGACTCTTGTAACTTTATGCTGTAATTTATGTTTTTCCAGGAAATGTCTCCAAATACTGCTCGAGTGACGGCTGGTCCGAAACGTCTCCGTCTTATATCGTTGCCTGTGAATTCTTCAGCAATGACACCCGGACAGATATGGTATAGTATGATTTTCTTGTATCCCCACATTCTATAGCAGTGTTTGCCAATCAGGGTGCCTCCAGCTGTTGCAAAAAGTACAACTCCCAGCATTGTAACTGGTTGTGAGTCTATATCTCCATAGAACAGTGGTCTCCAAATTGTGTACCTCCAGCTGTTGCAAAACTACAACTCCCAGCATGCCCGGACAGCCGTTGGCTGTCCGGGCATGCTGGGAGTTGTAGTTTTGCAACAGCTGGAGGTTCACTGGTTGGGAAAACAATGTTGGTTGGCATGGAGTGTACAGATGTAGCAGAGCCGAACATGTTTTTTTTTTCTCATTGCCTTGGAAATCCTTTGTATTTGTAGAATGTTATAAATCGTAACCTACGCGAGGGCGATGACGTCATATTTATTGTATATAAGTGATGTTTTCGCCCCCCCCCCCCCCCCCCTGTGCGTATTGCAAATCACCTGCAACACGTACGACCCGACCGGAGGCGTGCGCCAAAATGTTCTCATCACCATCGTAATTATTCTTCTTATTCCGCTCCCCGAGCTGACATTCTATGATCTCGTAATAAAGCGTACGCGGTGGCGAGCGGCTGGCGCTAAGCAGGTTGTTTGCATTTCGCTGACTTACACGTGTCGCCCCCACCGCCGTTACACACATTCATATTGGAAGTAGAATCAAGTGGCATTAGTCATGCGTCTCTCGCAAAATGTCAGCAACCAGCGCCACGATTTAGGATTTGATCTCCTGCGGGATATTGATTGGCGTCCGATAAATCAGAGGGTGAGTGGTGCGGGGGAGGGGAGCATAGTCATGGAGGTAAAGAGATACAAGAATATAACTACTATAATACTGCTCCTATATACAAGAATATAACTACTATAATACTTCTCCTATATACAAGAATATAACTACTATAATACTGCTCCTATATACAAGAATATAACTACTATAATACCGCTCCTATATACAAGAATATAACTACTATAATACTGCTCCTATATACAAGAATATAACTACTATAATACTGCATCCTATATACAAGAATATAACTACTATAATACTGCTCCCTATATACAAGAATATAACTACTATAATACTGCTCCTATATACAAGAATATAACTACTATAATACTGCTCCTATATACAAGAATATAACTATTATAATACTGCTCCTGTATACAAGAATATAACTACTATAATACTGCTCCTATATACAAGAATATAACTACTATAATACTTCTCCTATATACAAGAATATAACTACTATAATACTGCTCCTATATACAAGAATATAACTACTATAATACTGCTCCTATATACAAGAATATAACTACTATAATACTGCTCCTATATATAAGAATATAACTACTATAATACTGCTCCTATATACAAGAATATAACTACTGTAATACTGCTCCTATATACAAGAATATAACCACTATAATACTGCTCCTATATACAAGAATATAACTACTATAATACTGCCTCCTATATACAAGAATATAACTACTATAATACTGCTCCTATATACAAGAATATAACTACTATAATACTGCCTCCTATATACAAGAATATAACTACTATAATACTGCTCCTATATACAAGAATATAACTACTATAATACTGCTCCTATATACAAGAATATGACTACTATAATACTGCTCCTATATACAAGAATATAACTACTATAATACTGCTCCTATATACAAGAATATAACTACTATAATACTGCCTCCTATATACAAGAATATAACTACTATAATACTGCTCCTATATACAAGAATATAACTACTATAATACTGCTCCTATATACAAGAATATAACTACTATAATACTGCTCCTATATACAAGAATATAACTACTATAATACTGCTCCTATATAGAAGAATATAACTACTATAATACTGCTCCTATATACAAGAATATAACTACTATAATACTGCTCCTATATACAAGAATATAACTACTATAATACTGCTCCTATATACAAGAATATAACTACTATAATACTGCTCCTATATACAAGAATATAACTACTATAATACTGCTCCTATATACAAGAATATAACTACTATAATACTGCTCCTATATACAAGAATATAACTACTATAATACTGCTCCTATATACAAGAATATAACTACTATAATACTGCTCCTATATACAAGAATATAACTACTATAATACTGCTCCTATATACAAGAATATAACTACTATAATACTGCTCCTATATACAAGAATATAACTACTATAATACTGCTCCTATATACAAGAATATAACTACTATAATACTGCTCCTATATACAAGAATATAACTACTATAATACTGCTCCTATATACAAGAATATAACTACTATAATACTGCTCCTATATACAAGAATATAACTACTATAATACTGCTCCTATATACAAGAATATAACTACTGTAATACTGCTCCTATATACAAGAATATAACTACTATAATACTGCTCCTATATACAAGAATATAACTACTATAATACTGCTCCTATATACAAGAATATAACTACTATAATACTGCTCCTATATACAAGAATATAACTACTATAATACTGTTCCTATATGCAAGAATATAACTACTATAATACTGCTCCTATATACAAGAATATAACTACTATAATGCTGCTCCTATATACAAGAATATAACTACTATAATACTGCTCCCATATACAAGAATATAACTACTATAATGCTGCTCCTATATACAAGAGTATAACTACTATAATACTGCTCCTATATACAAGAATATAACTACTATAATACTGCTCCTATATACAAGAATATAACTACTATAATGCTGCTCCTATATATAAGAATATAACTACTGTAATACTGCTCCTATATACAAGAATATAACTACTATAATACTGCTCCTATATACAAGAATACAACTACTATAATACTGCCTCCTATATACAAGAATATAACTACTATAATACTGCTCCTATATACAAGAATATAACTACTATAATACTGCTCCTATATACAAGAATATAACTACTGTAATACTGCTCCTATATATAAGAATATAACTACTATAATACTGCTCCTATATACAAGAATATAACTACTATAATACTGCTCCTATATACAAGAATACAACTACTATAATACTGCTCCTATATACAAGAATATAACTACTATAATACTGCCCCTATATACAAGAATATAACTACTATAATACTGCTCCTATATACAAGAATATAACTACTATAATACTGCTCCTATATACAAGAATATAACTACTATAATACTGCTCCTATATACATACATTTAACTTGTATAGTACGTAACAGTTTTCTGCCTCTTCTTGATATTACAGTACGGTATTAGGGCTCTTTGATATTTCCATACATAACTTTTACTAAATTCTTTAATTGCATTTTTGTGTTGTCTGGTGGTATTATTATTATTAGATATCACTGACATATACCGTCACACACAGCCTTTATCACATCAGAAATTTGGCAGTGAGCCCAGTGTAATATTGTGTCACCTCAAACACTCCTGTACGGATCCTGACCATTTCTAGAAACCCACATTTCCTCAGTTTGCAGTATATACGGTGTATTCTGTATGTGCTGTATATACGGTGTATTCTCTCTGTGCAGTATATACAATGTATTCTCTCTGTGCAGTATATACAGTGTATTCTCTCTGTATAGTATATACAGTGTATTCTCTCTGTGTAGTATATACGGTGTATTCTCTCTGTGTAGTATATACAGTGTATTCTCTCTGTGTAGTATATACGGTGTATTCTCTCTGTGCAGTATATACAGTGTATTCTCTCTGTGTAGTATATACAATGTATTCTCTCTGTGCAGTATATACAGTGTATTCTCTCTGTGTAGTATATACGGTGTATTCTCTGTGCAGTATATATGGTGTATTCTGTATGTGTAGCATATACGGTGTATTATCTGTGTAGTATATACAGTGTATTCTGTATGTGGAGTATATACAGTGTATTCTCTGTGTAGTATATACTGTATTCTGTATGTGTAGTATATACAATGTATTCTCTCTGTGCAGTATATACGGTGTATTCTCTCTGTGCAGTATATATAGTGTATTCTCTCTGTGTAGTATATACAGTGTATTCTCTCTGTGTAGTATATACAGTGTATTCTCTCTGTGCAGTATATATAGTGTATTCTCTCTGTGTAGTATATACAGTGTATTCTCTCTGTGTAGTATATATAGTGTATTCTCTCTGTGTAGTATATATGGTGTATTCTCTCTGTGTAGTATATACAGTGTATTCTCTCTGTGTAGTATATACAGTGTATTCTCTCTGTGCAGTATATACAATGTATTCTCTCTGTGCAGTATATATGGTGTATTCTGTATGTGCAGTATATGCGGTGTGTTCTCTGTGCAGTATATACGGTGTATTCTCTCTGTGCAGTATATACAATGTATTCTCTCTGTGCAGTATATACAGTGTATTCTCTCTGTGTAGTATATACAATGTATTCTCTCTGTGTAGTATATATGGTGTATTCTCTCTGTGTAGTATATACAGTGTATTCTCTCTGTGTAGTATATACAGTGTATTCTCTCTGTGCAGTATATACAGTGTATTCTCTCTGTGCAGTATATACAGTGTATTCTCTCTGTGCAGTATATACAGTGTATTCTCTCTGTGTAGTATATACAGTGTATTCTCTCTGTGTAGTATATACAATGTATTCTCTCTGTGTAGTATATACAGTGTATTCTCTCTGTGTAGTATATACAATGTATTCTCTCTGTGTAGTATATAAGGTGTATTCTGTATGTGTAGTATATACAATGTATTCTCTCTGTGCAGTATATACAATGTATTCTCTCTGTGCAGTATATACAGTGTATTCTCTCTGTGTAGTATATACAGTGTATTCTCTCTGTGCAGTATATACAATGTATTCTCTCTGTGTAGTATATACAGTGTATTCTCTGTGCAGTATATACAATGTATTCTCTCTGTGTAGTATATACGGTGTATTCTCTGTGCAGTATATACAATGTATTCTCTCTGTGTAGTATATACAGTGTATTCTCTCTGTGTAGTATATACAATGTATTCTCTCTGTGTAGTATATACGGTGTATTCTCTCTGTGCAGTATATACAGTGTATTCTCTCTGTGCAGTATATACAGTGTATTCTCTCTGTGCAGTATATACAATGTATTCTCTGTGTAGTATATACAGTGTATTCTCTCTGTGTAGTATATACGGTGTATTCTCTCTGTGCAGTATATACAATGTATTCTCTCTGTGTAGTATATACAATGTATTCTCTCTGTGCAGTATAAACGGTGTATTCTCTCTGTGCAGTATATACAGTGTATTCTCTGTGCAGTATATACAATGTATTCTCTCTGTGTAGTATATACAGTGTATTCTCTGTGCAGTATATACAGTGTATTCTCTGTGCAGTATATACAATGTATTCTCTCTGTGTAGTATATACGGTGTATTCTCTGTGCAGTATATACAGTGTATTCTCTGTGCAGTATATACAATGTATTCTCTCTGTGCAGTATATACAATGTATTCTCTCTGTGTAGTATATACAGTGTATTCTCTGTGCAGTATATACAGTGTATTCTCTGTGCAGTATATACAGTGTATTCTCTGTGCAGTATAAAGGGTGTATTCTCTCTGTGTAGTATATACGGTGTATTCTCTGTGCAGTATATACAATGTATTCTCTCTGTGCAGTATATACAATGTATTCTCTCTGTGTAGTATATACAGTGTATTCTCTGTGCAGTATATACAATGTATTCTCTCTGTGTTGTATATACAGTGTATTCTCTGTGCAGTATATACAATGTATTCTCTCTGTGTAGTATATACAATGTATTCTCTCTGTGCAGTATATACAATGTATTCTCTCTGTGCAGTATATACAGTGTATTCTCTCTGTGTAGTATATACAGTGTATTCTCTCTGTGCAGTATATACAATGTATTCTCTCTGTGTAGTATATACAGTGTATTCTCTGTGCAGTATATACAAAGAAAGGCCCCGTATCGGAAGCGAAGTAGGAGAGGAGGGGGCACATGACAGGGGGCAGCGCAGCGGGAAAATAAGATAGGGGTCAAAGGCAGGTCAGGGGAAGGAGGGGGCATAGAGGAGGGGGAGTTAAGGAAGAGGTCGGATGGGTTAAAAGGAGGTCCGGAACCGGAAGGGCCCCTCTTTACCTCAAGAAGCGTGGAAGGAAGTTGGAGCTGCTACAGGCTGCGGGACCGGCGTTACAGATGGCGGACTTGGAAGCGGCGATCCGGCGGGTGAGAGAGGAGCTCCGGAGGAGAGGCACAGGATGGCTGGATCAGCAGCTCCACGGCGATGCGGCCGGGACGTCGGCTGCGATCGCGGCGCCTCCGCGGACGAGTGGGAGGAGGTCCAGGGCGCCGTCCAGAGTGAGCCCAGACGCGATCCCACGCTCCCGGCGCCGGCAGGAGAGCCCCGCCAGGGACCCTCCGGTGAGGCCTGCAGCTGCTCCCACATCTGAGTGCGGTGAGTCTGCCGGGAGGAATCTCGGGCTGGGGAGGGGAGTGGTGGTGCCGGCGCGTGCAGAGCAGGGGCGCTCTGCAAGAAGACGCTCCAGGAGGGGAGAGGCGGAGCTACTGACGGCTGGTCCCAGTGCGGAGGCTCCGTGCACTGGGAGGGCCCGGCGGTCGGAAGTGGACGGGAGGGTATCGCCAGCGGCACGGCGGGGCGCGGAGCTGGAAGCTGAAGGGGTCTGGAGGGCCTGCGGACGGACCTCGGGACACACTGCGGCGCCTGAAGGGACGAGGCGCCGGCAGGATCCGTCTCCAAGACGGCGTCTGGCTTCTGGTCGGGAGGCACGGGGGGAGCGTGTGGCTAGCTCCGCCCCCAGGGCTACATGCACTAGCGAGGAGGTATCCGGTGACGAGAGGGATGGAGGCGGAGACTCTCCCGTCTCAGCTGCAGAGGATGTCGCCGGGGATGAAAGCGATGACCTGCGACCTGCGGTGGCCAGTGTGGTGGTGCCGCCAACGGCCGCCCGGGGAGGCGGTGCGACGGGTCAAGAACTGACTGGAGTGAGATCCGGAGGAGGCGCGACGCGTCGAGGTCAAGGAGGAGCGGCGACCGCTGGGCTGTCCGCCCCAGAGAGGTTGGGTGAGTGGAATACTGCTTTGGGGTCTGGGGTTGGGGGGGGTTTGTGGGAGGGTTTGTCTTCTTTACTGCGGGATGTCCGGGATCTGTTGCATGATAGGGCTGCTCCGGGGGTGGGGTCGCCGGCGGCGGTCTGGGCGAGCGGCGGTGCAGGGGTGGCCGAAGGGGGGTCCACGTCGGTCACGGTTGGGAGTGGGGACGGTGGGCAGACGGTCCCTGGTGCGGCGGCTGTGAAGGCGGGGGATAAGGTTGTGGATGAAGTGCGTCTGGCGGATTCGGCAAAAGGAGAGGTCTATGTCTGTTTTGAGGGGCCCCTGGGTGCGCATTTGAAGGCGGAGGTTCGGGAGCGGATCTGGAAAGGGGAGTATGTTGAAATTTTTTCGCTGCTCCCATTGGAGAAGTTCAACCTGGATAGGGTTAAACCTGACGAGTCAAAGAAGGAGGAGGAGGAACGCCGACGGTATCGGCTGATACCTCGGACGTTTAATAATTGGTTACAGGCGTTTGCCATCTTGGCGAGCGTTATTGGCGAGAAAGCGCCGGATAATTGTTCCGGCCTGCTATCTCGATTCGGTTGGGGAAGCCTATAGGACATATGGGGGCACCGCTTGGCTGCGATATGACGAGCAGTTTCGGCAGCGCAAGGCGGTGCGCCCCTCGCTGCGGTGGGACCACAAGGATATCAGCTTGTGGATGAAACTCATGGCGGCGCCTCGCGCTCCAGGGGGACAGCAGTCCTTTCGGGAGGGGGCCGGCGGGGCTGGGGCTGGGTCTGGCCGGCCGGCCGGTGCGGCAAAAGGGTGTTGCTGGCAATTTAATGAGGGCCAGTGCAAGTTTGGGGAGACATGCAGATTCCGTCATGAGTGCTCCGGTTGCGGAGGTGCCCATGGTCTGTCGCGGTGTTTTCGAAAAGGGAAGGGTAAGGGCGGAGATGTTGAGGCAAAAGGGGGTCACGCCGGTGAGGGTGGAAAGGATGCTTCCTTTTCTAGAGGCGTACCCAAATAGGCGGGTGGCGGAGTTGTTGAAGAAGGGGTTTTCGGAGGGTTTTCGTATTCCGTGTTCGCCGGTTAGGGACTTGGGGGTGGTGCGCAACTTGACGTCGGCATTGGGTCATCCGGACGTGGTGTCGGCCAAGTTGTTTAAGGAAGTGGAGCTGGGTAGGATGGTGGGGCCGTTTGCGGCCCCGCCGCTGCCGAACTTGAGGATTTCTCCGCTGGGGGTGGTTCCCAAGAAGGAGCCGAACAAGTTTCGGCTCATTCACCACCTCTCCTTTCCGGAAGGGGAGTCAGTAAATGACGGTATCGACCCGGCGCTGTGCGCGGTGTCATACACGTCTTTCGATGCGGCGGTTGAGTGGATGAGGCGGTACGGCAGGGGCGCGCTGTTGGCAAAAACGGATATTGAGGCTGCATTTCGGCTCCTTCCGGTCCATCCGGACAGTTTTGAGTTGTTGGGGTGTTGTTGGGAGGGACAGTTTTTTGTGGATCGTTGCCTTCCTATGGGCTGTTCTATTTCTTGTTCGTTTTTTGAGTTTTTTAGCACGTTTTTAGAATGGGTGGTGCGATCGGAGGCTCAGGTGCCTTCGGTGCTGCATTACCTCGACGATTTCTTATTCGTGGATCAGGCTGGTAGGGCGACTTGCGCGATTCTGCTGCAAACGATGGAGAGGGTGGCGGCCTGCTTCGGGGTGCCTTTGGCACCCGACAAGACGGAGGGGCCATCCACAGCGTTAAAATTCCTGGGCATTGTCATTGACACGGTGGCTTTTGAGTGTAGGTTGCCGGATGACAAGCTTCAGGATTTGAGGGGGGCGATTGAAGGGGCGTTGCTGACTCGGAAGATTAAGTTGAGGGACTTGCAGTCGTTGTTAGGCCGCCTCAATTTTGCGTGTCGCATTATGCCCATGGGGCGGGTTTTTTGTAGGCGTTTAGCGGGTGCTACGGCAGGTGTGCGACGGCCGAATCACTTTGTGCGATTGTCCGCGGATTTGCGGGCGGATTTGGGGATTTGGCGGGAATTCTTGGACAGGTATAACGGGCGGTCGATTATCATGGAACGGCAAGTGTCCAACTGGGACATGGAACTGTTCACGGACGCGTCGGGTAGCTGTGGCTTCGGCGCTTATTTCCAGGGTCAGTGGTGCACGGGGGAATGGCCGATGGCATGGCGGGAGGGCGGTTTGGTGCGCAACTTGGCGCTGCTGGAACTTTTTCCGATTGTGGTGGCGGTGGAGATTTGGGGGGAGCAGTTGCGCAATCGGAAAATCTGTTTCCGGTGTGACAACCTGGGAGTGGTACAGGCAGTGAACGCACAAACGGCGAGATCGCCTCCGGTGGTGAGGCTGTTAAGGCGTTTGGTGTTAAGCTGTTTATTGTTGAACGCGCAGTTTGTGGCTATGCATGACCCGGGGATCTGTAATGAGATTGCTGACTCTCTCTCTCGTTTTCAGTGGGACAGGTTTCGGGAGCTGGCGCCGGAGGCGGAGTCGCAGGGGATCCCCTGTCCGGAGGAGTTATGGCAAGTGGTTTGAGAACGGCCTTTGCCTTGATTCGTCGGTCGGTCTGTGATAGCACCTGGGCGGGGTATAGTAAGTGTTGGCGGGAATGGGAGCTTTTGGTGGCGGAGTTGGGGGTTTTGAGTGATGGGGATTGGGAAGTGGCAGTTTTGTTTTACGTTGGGAGATTGTTTGGGGATGGAGTGTCCCCGTCGGGGTTGAGCCGCCGGATGGCGGCCCTGGGGTTCTGGTTTAGGTGTCAGGGGTTGTCTGATGTCACTAAATCGTTTAGGGTGCGTTTGGCTGCCAGGGGTTTTCGGAGAGGGGTGGTGCAGCGTGATGCTCGGCGGCCCGTTTCTTTCCAGCTGCTGGCGGATATAGGGGGGGTCTTGGGGACGGTGTGCTCGTCTGTTTTTGAGGTGTTGCTGTTTCGGCTGGCTTTCTCGCTGGCGTTTTTTGGGGCGTTCCGGGTTTCGGAGTTGGTCGCGCCTAGTAAGGTTCGGGTGGGAGGTTTGTTGTTTGGGGATGTTTGCTTGGACGGCTCTGTGTTAGTGTGTAAGGTGCGCAGGTCCAAAACGGACCAGCTGGGGAAGGGTTTTGCTGTGCGATTGGCGGAGTTGGGTGGTGGGGGCATGTGTCCGGTGCATTGTTTTCGGGAGTACTTGGGGGTTCGGACGGTGATGGGGGGCCCTCTGCTGGCTCATGCGAACGGGGAATTTTTGTCCCGGTTCCAATTTGTGCGGGTTTTCCGTTTTTGCCTGGAAAGGCTGGGGAAGGATGCGGGTGGGTTCAGCTCGCACTCCTTTCGGATAGGAGCGGCTACGGAGACGTCGCGGTGGGGTTTGGGGCCTGATGCGATACGGAGGATTGGGAGGTGGGAATCTGATCGGTTCCGGTTATATGTGCGCCCGCAGATGTTGTAGGGGGTGGGCGTGTCTTTTTGTGGGTGTTTGTTTTGTTTTATGGACGATATATGTGGGGAGTAAGGCAGGGATAGTGATGGGTTGTTTTTCGTGTTTATGTCTTACAGGGGGTCAGCCGTGCTTGGTCTGGATCGTGGGTCATTCGTACGTGAGGCGTGGGGCCTCGCGCGCTGATGTTCGCCCGGCTGGGAGGCAGTTGGGTCTGGACAGGGAACAGGCTCAGGTGCGGTGGATTGGTCAAGGGGGTTTGCAGTGGGCGGGACTGCTCCCCCTCTTGCAAACACATGCGGCGCTGGACAGGCCCCCCAACGTGTTGGTAGTCCACCTAGGCGGCAATGATCTTGGGGGTCGGACGGCCAGAGCCTTGATGAGGGATGTTAAATTGGACATGCTGCGGATCTGGTCGTCCTTCCCCGGGATCGTGGTGGTCTGGTCGGACATTGTGGCGCGGTTCAAGTGGAGGGAGGCGCGTTCGGTCATCCGACTGAATAAGGCGAGGGCCAAGGTTAATAGGGTGGTGAGTCGTTTTATGGCGCGGAATGGGGGCCTGGTAGTGCGCCACCGGGAGTTGGAGAGTCCTTCCTGGGATTTTATGGACGCTGACGGGGTCCATCTGAACCCCTTGGGGATGGATTTGTGGGTTCTGGAAATTAGGGAGGTGGTGGTGAGAGCAGTCGGGTTGTGGGTGGCCGGCCGTGAGTGAGGAGTCACACAAGGCCGTCGTGGCAGGTAGTGGGGGAGGGGGACCTGGAGGCACTTGATGGAGAATTGGAGTGAGGTGTGAACAGAATGGTGTGGTAGGGCTGGGGGCGGTGCCCCAGTCACTGGTGACACCTCAGCGGTTGAGGTGGAAAACGGGGGCTCTGAAGGGGGTGTCCTTGGGTCGTTGATTTACGGCCAAGGGCAAAGTAGGAGCCCGGGGAATAACTCAGGTTGCCTTCAGGTCCCCTTACCTTTGGGGTAGAAAATGAAAAAACTGTTTACAATGTTATGCACTATGATTTGTAAATGTTATAATGTTAATGGGTAATGTTTACCCGACTGTTTCTGTGTTATTGTAAAGTTAAAGTATATATATTTATTTTATTTTATTATGGTTATTTAATAAATGTGGCCGCTGTGGCCTTTTCCACCAAAATAAGTGTTGTAATGTGGTTATTGATGGGGTGGCAGGGTGGGACGGGGTCACAGAGCAAGTAGCAGATCCCCTAGTCATGTATTCTCTCTGTGCAGTATATACAGTGTATTCTCTGTGCAGTATATACAATGTATTCTCTCTGTGTAGTATATACGGTGTATTCTCTGTGCAGTATATACAATGTATTCTCTCTGTGCAGTATATACAGTGTATTCTCTCTGTGCAGTATATACAATGTATTCTCTCTGTGTAGTATATACAGTGTATTCTCTGTGCAGTATATACGGTGTATTCTCTCTGTGTAGTATATACAGTGTATCTTGTCTGTGTAGTATATACGGTGTATTCTCTCTGTGTAGTATATACAGTGTATTCTCTCTGTGCAGTATATACAGTGTATTCTCTCTGTGTGGTATATACAGTGTATTCTCTGTGCAGTATATACAATGTATTCTCTCTGTGTAGTATATACGGTGTATTCTCTGTGCAGTATATACAATGTATTCTCTCTGTGCAGTATATACAGTGTATTCTCTCTGTGCAGTATATACAATGTATTCTCTCTGTGTAGTATATACAGTGTATTCTCTGTGCAGTATATACAATGTATTCTCTCTGTGTAGTATATACGGTGTATTCTCTGTGCAGTATATACAATGTATTCTCTCTGTGCAGTATATACAGTGTATTCTCTGTGCAGTATATACAGTGTATTCTCTCTGTGTAGTATATACAGTGTATTCTCTGTGCAGTATATACAATGTATTCTCTCTGTGTAGTATATACAATGTATTCTCTCTGTGTAGTATATACAATGTATTCTCTCTGTGTAGTATATACAGTGTATTCTCTCTGTGTAGTATATACAATGTATTCTCTCTGTGTAGTATATACGGTGTATTCTCTCTGTGTAGTATATACAGTGTATTCTCTCTGTGTAGTATATACAGTGTATTCTCTCCGTGTAGTATATACAATGTATTCTCTCTGTGTAGTATATACAATGTATTCTCTGTGTAGTATATACAATGTATTCTCTCTGTGCAGTATATACAGTGTATTCTCTGTGCAGTATATACGGTGTATTCTGTCTGTGTAGTATATACAATGTATTCTCTGTGTAGTATATACAATGTATTCTCTCTGTGCAGTATATACAGTGTATTCTGTATGTGCAGTATATACGGTGTATTCTCTGTGTAGTATATACGGTGTATTCTCTGTGCAGTATATACAGTGTATTCTCTCTGTGTAGTATATACGGTGTATTCTCTGTGTAGTATATACAATGCATTCTCTCTGTGCAGTATATACGGTGTATTCTCTGTGCAGTATATACGGTGTATTCTCTCTGTGCAGTATATACAGTGTATTCTCTCTGTGTAGTATATACGGTGTATTCTCTCTGTGCAGTATATACAATGTATTCTCTCTGTGCAGTATATACAGTGTATTCTCTCTGTATAGTATATACAGTGTATTCTCTCTGTGTAGTATATACAGTGTATTCTCTCTGTGTAGGATATACAGTGTATTCTCTCTGTGCAGTATATACGGTGTATTCTCTGTGCAGTATATACGGTGTATTCTCTGTGCAGTATATACGGTGTATTCTGTCTGTGTAGTATATACAATGTATTCTCTGTGCAGTATATACGGTGTATTCTCTCTGTGCAGTATATACAATGTATTCTCTCTGTGTAGTATATACGGTGTATTCTCTCTGTGCAGTATATACAATGTATTCTCTCTGTGCAGTATATACGGTGTATTCTCTGTGCAGTATATACAATGTATTCTCTCTGTGCAGTATATACGGTGTATTCTCTGTGCAGTATATACAATGTATTCTCTCTGTGCAGTATATACAATGTATTCTCTGTGCAGTATATACAATGTATTCTCTGTGCAGTATATACGGTGTATTCTCTGTGCAGTATATACGGTGTATTCTGTCTGTGTAGTATATACAATGTATTCTCTGTGCAGTATATACGGTGTATTCTCTCTGTGCAGTATATACAATGTATTCTCTCTGTTCAGTATATACAGTGTATTCTCTCTGTGTAGTATATACAATGTATTCTCTCTGTTCAGTATATACAGTGTATTCTCTGTGCAGTATATACAGTGCATTCTCTCTGTGTAGTATATACAGTGCATTCTCTCTGTGTAGTATATACAGTGCATTCTCTCTGTGTAGTATATAAAATGTATTCTCTCTGTGTAGTATATACAGTGTATTCTCTGTGCAGTATATACAGTGTATTCTCTCTGTGTAGTATATACGGTGTATTCTCTTTGTGTAGTATATACGGTGTATCTTGTCTGTGCAGTATATACAGTGTATTCTCGCTGTGCAGTATATACAATGTATTCTCTCTGTGTAGTATATACGGTGTATTCTCTCTGTGTAGTATATACGGTGTATTCTCTCTGTGCAGTATATACAGTGTATTCTCTCTGTGTAGTATATGCAATGTATTCTCTCTGTGCAGTATATACGGTGTATTCTCTCTGTGTAGTATATACAGTGTATTCTCTCTGTGTAGTATATACGGTGTATTCTCTCTGTGCAGTATATACAATGTATTCTCTCTGTGCAGTATATACAGTGTATTCTCTCTGTGTAGTATATACGGTGTATTCTCTCTGTGTAGTATATACAGTGTATTCTCTCTGTGCAGTATATACGGTGTATTCTCTCTGTGCAGTATATACAGTGTATTCTCTCAGTGCAGTATATACAATGTATTCTCTCTGTGTAGTATATACAGTGTATTCTCTCTGTGTAGTATATACAGTGTATTCTCTCTGTGTAGTATATACAGTGTATTCTCTCTGTGTAGTATATACAGTGTATTCTCTCTGTGTAGTATATATGGTGTATTCTCTCTGTGTAGTATATACGGTGTATTCTCTCTGTGTAGTATATACAGTGTATTCTCTCTGTGCAGTATATACAATGTATTCTCTCTGTGTAGTATATACAGTGTATTCTCTCTGTGTAGTATATACAGTGTATTCTCTCTGTGTAGTATATACAGTGTATTCTCTCTGTGTAGTATATACGGTGTATTCTCTCTGTGTAGTATATACGGTGTATTCTCTCTGTGTAGTATATACGGTGTATTCTCTGTGCAGTATATACAGTGTATTCTCTCTGTGTAGTATATATGGTGTATTCTCTCTGTGTAGTATATATACGGTGTATTCTCTGTGCAGTATATACGGTGTATTCTCTCTGTGCAGTATATACAGTGTATTCTCTCTGTGCAGTATATACAGTGTATTCTCTCTGTGCAGTATATACAATGTATTCTCTCTGTGCAGTATATACAATGTATTCTCTCTGTGTAGTATATACAATGTATTCTCTCTGTGTAGTATATACAGTGTATTCTCTCTGTGTAGTATATACGGTGTATCTTGTCTGTGCAGTATATATGGTGTATTCTCTCTGTGTAGTATATACGGTGTATCTTGTCTGTGCAGTATATATGGTGTATTCTCTCTGTGTAGTATATACAATGTATTCTCTCTGTGCAGTATATACAGTGTATTCTCTCAGTGCAGTATATACAATGTATTCTCTCTGTGTAGTATATACAATGTATTCTCTCTGTGTAGTATATACAGTGTATTCTCTCTGTGTAGTATATATGGTGTATTCTCTCTGTGTAGTATATACGGTGTATTCTCTCTGTGTAGTATATACGGTGTATTCTCTCTGTGTAGTATATACAGTGTATTCTCTCTGTGCAGTATATACAATGTATTCTCTCTGTGTAGTATATACAGTGTATTCTCTCTGTGTAGTATATACAGTGTATTCTCTCTGTGTAGTATATACAGTGTATTCTCTCTGTGCAGTATATACGGTGTATTCTCTCTGTGTAGTATATACGGTGTATTCTCTCTGTGTAGTATATACGGTGTATTCTCTGTGCAGTATATACAGTGTATTCTCTCTGTGTAGTATATACGGTGTATTCTCTCTGTGTAGTATATATACGGTGTATTCTCTGTGCAGTATATACGGTGTATTCTCTCTGTGCAGTATATACAGTGTATTCTCTCTGTGCAGTATATACAGTGTATTCTCTCTGTGCAGTATATACAATGTATTCTCTCTGTGCAGTATATACAATGTATTCTCTCTGTGTAGTATATACAGTGTATTCTCTCTGTGCAGTATATACAGTGTATTCTCTCTGTGTAGTATATACGGTGTATTCTCTTTCTGTAGTATATACAATGTATTCTCTCTGTGCAGTATATACAGTGTATTCTCTCTGTGTAGTATATACGGTGTATTCTCTCTGTGTAGTATATATACGGTGTATTCTCTGTGCAGTATATACGGTGTATTCTCTCTGTGCAGTATATACAGTGTATTCTCTCTGTGCAGTATATACAGTGTATTCTCTCTGTGCAGTATATACAATGTATTCTCTCTGTGTAGTATATACAATGTATTCTCTCTGTGTAGTATATACAGTGTATTCTCTCTGTGCAGTATATACAGTGTATTCTCTCTGTGTAGTATATACGGTGTATTCTCTTTCTGTAGTATATACAATGTATTCTCTCTGTGCAGTATATACAGTGTATTCTCTCTGTGCAGTATATACGGTGTATTCTCTCTGTGTAGTATATACGGTGTATTCTCTCTGTGCAGTATATACAATGTATTCTCTCTGTGCAGTATATACAGTGTATTCTCTCTGTGTAGTATATACAGTGTATTCTCTCTGTGTAGTATATACAGTGTATTCTCTCTGTGCAGTATATACAGTGTATTCTCTCTGTGTAGTATATACAGTGTATTCTCTCTGTGTAGTATATACAATGTATTCTCTCTGTGCAGTATATACAATATATTCTCTCTGTGCAGTATATACAATGTATTCTCTCTGTGCAGTATATACAGTGTATTCTCTCTGTGTAGTATATACAGTGTATTCTCTCTGTATAGTATATACGGTGTATTCTCTCTGTGCAGTATATACAATGTATTCTCTCTGTGCAGTATATACAGTGTATTCTCTCTGTGCAGTATATACAGTGTATTCTCTCTGTGTAGTATATACAGTGTATTCTCTCTGTGTAGTATATACAATGTATTCTCTCTGTGCAGTATATACAATGTATTCTCTCTGTGCAGTATATACAATGTATTCTCTCTGTGTAGTATATACAGTGTATTCTCTCTGTGCAGTATATACAATGTATTCTCTCTGTGTAGTATATACGGTGTATTCTCGCTGTGCAGTATATACGGTGTATTCTCTGTGTGTAGTATATACGGTGTATTCTCTCTGTGCAGTATATACAATGTATTCTCTCTGTGCAGTATATACGGTGTATTCTCTCTGTGCAGTATATACGGTGTGTTCTCTGTGCAGTATATACAATGTATTCTCTCTGTGCAGTATATACAATGTATTCTCTCTGTGTAGCATATATGGTGTATTCTCTCTGTGTAGTATATACGGTGTATTCTCTCTGTGTAGTATATACAGTGTATTCTCTCAGTGCAGTATATACAGTGTATTCTCTCTGTGTAGTATATACGGTGTATTCTCTCTGTGTAGTATATACAGTGTATTCTCTCTGTGCAGTATATACAATGTATTCTCTCTGTGCAGTATATACAGTGTATTCTCTCTGTGTAGTATATACGGTGTATTCTCTCTGTGTAGTATATACAGTGTATTCTCTCTGTGCAGTATATACAGTGTATTCTCTCTGTGCAGTATATACAGTGTATTCTGTATGTGCAGTATATACAGTGTATTCTCTGTGTAGTATATACGGTGTATTCTCTCTGTGTAGTATATACAGTGTATTCTCTCTGTGCAGTATATACAGTGTATTCTCTCTGTGTAGTATATACGGTGTATTCTCTGTGCAGTATATACAATGTATTCTCTCTGTGTAGTATATACAGTGTGTTCTCTTTGTGTAGTATATACAGTGTATTCTCTCTGAGTAGTATATACGGTGTATTCTCTCTGAGTAGTATATACAATGTATTCTCTTTGTGTAGTATATACAATGTATTCTCTCTGTGCAGTATATACAGTGTATTCTCTCTGTGCAGTATATACAGTGTATTCTCTCTGTGTAGTATATACAGTGTATTCTCTCTGTGTAGTATATACAATGTATTCTCTCTGTGTAGTATATACGGTGTATTCTCTCTGTGTGGTATATACAGTGTATTCTCTCTGTGTGGTATATACAGTGTATTCTCTCTGTGTGGTATATACAGTGTATTCTCTCTGTGTGGTATATACAGTGTATTCTCTCTGTGTAGTATATACAGTGTATTCTCTCTGTGTAGTATATACAGTGTATTCTCTCTGTGCAGTATATACGGTGTATTCTGTATGTGCAGTATATACAGTGTATTCTCTGTGCAGTATATACAGTGTATTCTCTCTGTGTAGTATATACAGTGTATTCTCTCTGTGTAATATATACAGTGTATTCTCTCTGTGTAGTATATACAGTGTATTCTCTCTGTGTAGTATATACAATGTATTCTCTCTGTGCAGTATATACAATGTATTCTCTCTGTGCAGTATATACGGTGTATTCTCTGTGCAGTATATACGGTGTATTCTCTCTGTGCAGTATATACAATGTATTCTCTCTGTGCAGAATATACAATGTATTCTCTCTGTGCAGTATATACAGTGTGTTCTCTCTGTATAGTATATACGGTGTATTCTCTCTGTGTAGTATATACAATGTATTCTCTCTGTGTAGTATATACAGTGTATTCTCTCTGTGCAGTATATACAATGTATTCTCTCTGTGCAGTAAATACGGTGTATTCTCTCTGTGTAGTATATACGGTGTATTCTCTCTGTATAGTATATACGGTGTATTCTCTCTGTGTAGTATATACAATGTATTCTCTCTGTGTAGTATATACAGTGTATTCTCTCTGTGCAGTATATACAATGTATTCTCTCTGTGCAGTAAATACGGTGTATTCTCTCTGTGTAGTATATACGGTGTATTCTCTCTGTGCAGTATATACGGTGTATTCTCTGTGTGTAGTATATACAGTGTGTTCTCTCTGTATAGTATATACGGTGTATTCTCTCTGTATAGTATATACGGTGTATTTTGTCTGTGCAGTATATACAATGTATTCTCTCTGTGCAGTATATACAATGTATTCTCTCTGTGCAGTATATACAGTGTATTCTCTCTGTGTAGTATATATAGTGTATTCTCTCTGTGTAGTATATACAGTGTATTCTCTCTGTGTAGTATATACGGTGTATTCTCTCTGTGTAGTATATACAGTGTATTCTCTCTGTGTATTATATACGGTGTATTCTCTCTGTGTAGTATATACGGTGTATTCTCTCTGTGTAGTATAGATAGTGTATTCTCTCTGAGTAGTATATACAGTGTATTCTCTCTGTGCAGTATATACAGTGTATTCTCTCTGTGTAGTATATACGGTGTATTCTCTCTGTGTAGTATATACGGTGTATTCTCTCTGTGTAGTATATACGGTGTATTCTCTCTGTGTAGTATATACGGTGTATTCTCTCTGTGTAGTATATACGGTGTATTCTCTCTGTGTAGTATATACAGTGTATTCTCTCTGTGTAGTATATACAGTGTATTCTCTCTGTGTAGTATATACAGTGTATTCTCTCTGTGCAGTATATACAGTGTATTCTCTCTGTGTAGTATATACAGTGTATTCTCTCTGTGTAGTATATACAGTGTATTCTCTCTGTGCAGTATATACAATGTATTCTCTCTGTGTAGTATATACAATGTATTCTCTCTGTGTAGTATATACGGTGTATTCTCTCAGTGCAGTATATACGGTGTATTCTCTCTGTGTAGTATATACGGTGTATTCTCTCTGTGTAGTATATACAGTGTATTCTCTCTGTGCAGTATATACAGTGTATTCTCTCTGTGTAGTATATACGGTGTATTCTCTCTGTGCAGTATATACAATGTATTCTCTGTGTAGTATATACAGTGTATTCTCTCTGTGTAGTATATACAGTGTATTCTCTCTGTGCAGTATATACAATGTATTCTCTCTGTGCAGTATATACAGTGTATTCTCTCTGTGTAGTATATATGGTGTATTCTCTCTGTGTAGTATATACAGTGTATTCTCTCTGTGCAGTATATACAGTGTATTCTCTCTGTGCAGTATATACAGTGTATTCTGTATGTGCAGTATATACAGTGTATTCTCTGTGTAGTATATACGGTGTATTCTCTCTGTGTAGTATATACAGTGTATTCTCTCTGTGCAGTATATACAGTGTATTCTCTCTGTGTAGTATATACGGTGTATTCTCTGTGCAGTATATACAATGTATTCTCTCTGTGCAGTATATACAATGTATTCTCTCTGGGTAGTATATACAGTGTGTTCTCTTTGTGTAGTATATACAGTGTATTCTCTCTGAGTAGTATATACGGTGTATTCTCTTTGTGTAGTATATACAATGTATTCTCTTTGTGTAGTATATACAATGTATTCTCTCTGTGCAGTATATACAGTGTATTCTCTCTGTGCAGTATATACAGTGTATTCTCTCTGTGTAGTATATACAGTGTATTCTCTCTGTGCAGTATATACAATGTATTCTCTCTGTGCAGTATATACAGTGTATTCTCTCTGTGTAGTATATACAGTGTATTCTCTCTGTGCAGTATATACGGTGTATTCTGTATGTGCAGTATATACAGTGTATTCTCTGTGTAGTATATACGGTGTATTCTCTCTGTGTAGTATATACAGTGTATTCTCTCTGTGTAGTATATACAGTGTATTCTCTCTGTGTAATATATACAGTGTATTCTCTCTGTGTAGTATATACAGTGTATTCTCTCTGTGTAGTATATACAATGTATTCTCTCTGTGCAGTATATACGGTGTATTCTCTCTGTGCAGTATATACAATGTATTCTCTCTGTGCAGTATATACAATGTATTCTCTCTGTGTAGTATATACAGTGTATTCTCTCTGTGCAGTATATACAGTGTGTTCTCTCTGTATAGTATATACGGTGTATTCTCTCTGTGTAGTATATACAATGTATTCTCTCTGTGTAGTATATACAGTGTATTCTCTCTGTGCAGTATATACAATGTATTCTCTCTGTGCAGTAAATACGGTGTATTCTCTCTGTGTAGTATATACGGTGTATTCTCTCTGTGCAGTATATACGGTGTATTTTGTCTGTGCAGTATATACAATGTATTCTCTCTGTGCAGTATATACAATGTATTCTCTCTGTGCAGTATATACAGTGTATTCTCTCTGTGTAGTATATACGGTGTATTCTCTGTGTAGTATATACAATGTATTCTCTCTGTGTAGTATATACGGTGTATTCTCTCTGTGTAGTATATATAGTGTATTCTCTCTGTGTAGTATATACAGTGTATTCTCTCTGTGTAGTATATACGGTGTATTCTCTCTGTGTAGTATATACAGTGTATTCTCTCTGTGAAGTATATACGGTGTATTCTCTCTGTGTAGTATATACAGTGTATTCTCTCTGTGTATTATATACGGTGTATTCTCTCTGTGTAGTATATACAATGTATTCTCTCTGTATAGTATATACGGTGTATTCTCTCTGTATAGTATATACGGTGTATTCTCTCTGTGCAGTATATACAATGTATTCTCTCTGTGCAGTATATACAGTGTATTCTCTCTGTGTAGTATATACGGTGTATTCTCTCTGTGTAGTATATATAGTGTATTCTCTCTGTGTAGTATATACAGTGTATTCTCTCTGTGTAGTATATATGGTGTATTCTCTCTGTGTAGTATATACAGTGTATTCTCTCTGTGTATTATATACGGTGTATTCTCTCTGTGTAGTATACACGGTGTATTCTCTCTGTGTAGTATATATAGTGTATTCTCTCTGAGTAGTATATACAGTGTATTCTCTCTGTGTAGTATATACAGTGTATTCTCTCTGTGTAGTATATACGGTGTATTCTCTCTGTGTAGTATATACAGTGTATTCTCTCTGTGTAGTATATACGGTGTATTCTCTCTGTGTAGTATAT
Source organism: Hyla sarda (assembly GCF_029499605.1). Taxonomy (NCBI): domain Eukaryota; kingdom Metazoa; phylum Chordata; class Amphibia; order Anura; family Hylidae; genus Hyla; species Hyla sarda. Next base: position 8,244,694 of record NC_079193.1, on the reverse strand, counting down.
ACGGTGTATTCTCTCTGTGTAGTATATACAATGTATTCTCTCTGTGTAGTATATACAGTGTATTCTCTCTGTGTAGTATATACAGTGTATTCTCTCTGTGTAGTATATACAGTGTATTCTCTCTGTGCAGTATATACAGTGTATTCTCTCTGTGTAGTATATACAGTGTATTCTCTCTGTGTAGTATATACAGTGTATTCTCTCTGTGTAGTATATACAGTGTATTCTCTCTGTGTAGTATATACAATGTATTCTCTCTGTGCAGTATATACAGTGTATTCTCTCTGTGTAGTATATACGGTGTATCTTGTCTGTGCAGTATATACAATGTATTCTCTCTGTGCAGTATATACAGTGTATTCTCTCTGTGTAGTATATACAGTGTATTCTCTCTGTGCAGTATATACAATGTATTCTCTCTGTGTAGTATATACAGTGTATTCTCTCTGTGTGGTATATACAATGTATTCTCTCTGTGTAGTATATACAGTGTATTCTCTCTGTGTGGTATATACAGTGTATTCTCTCTGTGTGGTATATACAGTGTATTCTCTGTGTAGTATATACAGTGTATTCTCTCTGTGCAGTATATACAGTGTATTCTCTCTGTGTAGTATATACAGTGTATTCTCTCTGTGCAGTATATACAATGTATTCTCTCTGTGCAGTATATACAGTGTATTCTCTCTGTGTAGTATATACAGTGTATTCTCTCTGTGCAGTATATACGGTGTATTCTGTATGTGCAGTATATACAGTGTATTCTCTGTGTAGTATATACGGTGTATTCTCTCTGTGTAGTATATACAGTGTATTCTCTCTGTGTAGTATATACAGTGTATTCTCTCTGTGTAATATATACAGTGTATTCTCTCTGTGTAGTATATACAGTGTATTCTCTCTGTGTAGTATATACAATGTATTCTCTCTGTGCAGTATATACGGTGTATTCTCTCTGTGCAGTATATACAATGTATTCTCTCTGTGCAGTATATACAATGTATTCTCTCTGTGTAGTATATACAGTGTATTCTCTCTGTGCAGTATATACAGTGTGTTCTCTCTGTATAGTATATACGGTGTATTCTCTCTGTGTAGTATATACAATGTATTCTCTCTGTGTAGTATATACAGTGTATTCTCTCTGTGCAGTATATACAATGTATTCTCTCTGTGCAGTAAATACGGTGTATTCTCTCTGTGTAGTATATACGGTGTATTCTCTCTGTGCAGTATATACGGTGTATTTTGTCTGTGCAGTATATACAATGTATTCTCTCTGTGCAGTATATACAATGTATTCTCTCTGTGCAGTATATACAGTGTATTCTCTCTGTGTAGTATATACGGTGTATTCTCTGTGTAGTATATACAATGTATTCTCTCTGTGTAGTATATACGGTGTATTCTCTCTGTGTAGTATATATAGTGTATTCTCTCTGTGTAGTATATACAGTGTATTCTCTCTGTGTAGTATATACGGTGTATTCTCTCTGTGTAGTATATACAGTGTATTCTCTCTGTGAAGTATATACGGTGTATTCTCTCTGTGTAGTATATACAGTGTATTCTCTCTGTGTATTATATACGGTGTATTCTCTCTGTGTAGTATATACAATGTATTCTCTCTGTATAGTATATACGGTGTATTCTCTCTGTATAGTATATACGGTGTATTCTCTCTGTGCAGTATATACAATGTATTCTCTCTGTGCAGTATATACAGTGTATTCTCTCTGTGTAGTATATACGGTGTATTCTCTCTGTGTAGTATATATAGTGTATTCTCTCTGTGTAGTATATACAGTGTATTCTCTCTGTGTAGTATATATGGTGTATTCTCTCTGTGTAGTATATACAGTGTATTCTCTCTGTGTATTATATACGGTGTATTCTCTCTGTGTAGTATACACGGTGTATTCTCTCTGTGTAGTATATATAGTGTATTCTCTCTGAGTAGTATATACAGTGTATTCTCTCTGTGTAGTATATACAGTGTATTCTCTCTGTGTAGTATATACGGTGTATTCTCTCTGTGTAGTATATACAGTGTATTCTCTCTGTGTAGTATATACGGTGTATTCTCTCTGTGTAGTATATACGGTGTATTCTCTCTGTGTAGTATATACAATGTATTCTCTCTGTGTAGTATATACAGTGTATTCTCTCTGTGTAGTATATACAGTGTATTCTCTCTGTGTAGTATATACAGTGTATTCTCTCTGTGCAGTATATACAGTGTATTCTCTCTGTGTAGTATATACAGTGTATTCTCTCTGTGTAGTATATACAGTGTATTCTCTCTGTGTAGTATATACAGTGTATTCTCTCTGTGTAGTATATACAATGTATTCTCTCTGTGCAGTATATACAGTGTATTCTCTCTGTGTAGTATATACGGTGTATCTTGTCTGTGCAGTATATACAATGTATTCTCTCTGTGCAGTATATACAGTGTATTCTCTCTGTGTAGTATATACAGTGTATTCTCTCTGTGCAGTATATACAATGTATTCTCTCTGT